>NW_027189135.1:2337327-2352432 GCF_040958095.1 Procambarus clarkii
TGTGTATATGAAGGCGAGATGCTACAGAGAGATAGCACAGATGATTGAAGTCATGTGTAACAATATGAAACAAGGCCCTCCGGGTTGCATATAGGTTACCCCCTGATGGTTCAATGCTACTACAAGGGAGGACCCGCTGGCTCTCTGTCCCCTAGCACCCCCAGAGAGGTATATGGATTAGTGGAAAAAGATGGGGTTTTGCAAGATGATGGGGGAAAGGTATGGTGCTGCTAGATCTATTAATGGTGCAGGTATGGAGTTGTGTGGGGGGGGGGGGAGAGAAGAGGGAGGGGACCACAACGACACGAGTCTCGAACGCGTGTCCATGCCAAGATCAATGAGCCTGAGAGACGCATTTGAGATAAAGGGAGAGAGAGAGAGGGAGAGAGAGAGAGAGAGAGAGAGAGAGAGAGAGAGAGAGAGAGAGAGAGAGAGAGAGAGAGAGAGAGAGAGAGAGAGAGAGAGAGAGAGAGAGAGAGAGAGAGAGAGAGAGAGAGAGAGAGAGAGAGAGAGAGAGAGAGAGAGAGAGAGAGAGAGAGAGAGAGAGAGAGAGAGATACTCCCCTATCTCGTATAATATATAAATATATACCAGGTGATTATATCCCATCAACGTCCACCCTCAGTATACATCAACTTCATCTCGACTATAAATATATATATATATATATATATATATATATATATATATATATATATATATATATATATATATATATATATATATATATATAATAACCTAACGAGAATCACAACAGTCTTATGATACAAGGGTTAAATAAGTGAATGCGAAGCACAGAGAAACATGATAGCTCCTAAGTCCTCAACTTAACACTTTGGATAAAAGGGACCATTACACGCCCTGGCCGTTCTTTATATGCGGTGGTGAGCCTTTATCTACGTCTGGGAGATGGACGGTACGCGCTGAAGAATTACTCTATGCAAATGACGTTGGCGAAGGTAAACACGAGTGAGATGCGGAGGGGCTTGGGCAAGGAGAAGGTGGTGGAGAAGCCCACTGGGCTAATATTTGGTGTGGCGTCACATTGGGGCAGGGGTATTATAGCAGGTGTGTGTGTGTGTGTGTGTGTGTGTGGTGTGTGTGTGTGTGTGTGTGTGTGTGTGTGTGTGTGTGTGTGTGGTGTGTGTGTGTGTGTGTGTGTGTGTGTGTGTGTGTGTGTGTGTGTGTGTGTGTGTGTGTGTGTGTGTGTGTGTGTGTGTGGTGTGTGTGTGTGTGTGTACTCACCTAGTTGTACTCACCTAGTTGTGTTTGCGGGGGTTGAGCTCTGGCTCTTTGGTCCCGCCTCTCAACCGTCAATCAACAGGTGTACAGATTCCTGAGCCTATCGGGCTCTGTCATATCTACACTTGAAACTGTGTATGGAGTGAGCCTCCACCACATCACCCCCTAATGCATTCCATTTGTCAACCACTCTGACACTAAAAAAGTTCTTTCTAATATCTCTGTGGCTCATTTGGGCACTCAGTTTCCACCTGTGTCCCCTTGTGCGTGTTCCCCTTGTGTTAAATAGACTGTCTTTATCTACCCTATCAATCCCCTTCAGAATCTTGAATGTGGTGATCATGTCCCCCCTAACTCTTCTGTCTTCCAGCGAAGTGAGGTTTAATTCCCGTAGTCTCTCCTCGTAGCTCATACCTCTCAGCTCGGGTACTAGTCTGGTGGCAAACCTTTGAACCTTTTCCAGTTTAGTCTTATCCTTGACTAGATATGGACTCCATGCTGGGGCTGCATACTCCAGGATTGGCCTGACAAATGTGGTATACAAAGTTCTGAACGATTCTTTACACAAGTTTCTGAATGCCGTTCGTATGTTGGCCAGCCTGGCATATGCCGCTGATGTTATCCGCTTGATATGTGCTGCAGGAGACAGGTCTGGCGTGATATCAACCCCCAAGTCTTTTTCCTTCTCTGACTCCTGAAGAATTTCCTCTCCCAGATGATACCTTGTATCTGGCCTCCTGCTCCCTACACCTATCTTCATTACATTACATTTGGTTGGGTTAAACTCTAACAACCATTTGTTCGACCATTCCTTCAGCTTGTCTAGGTCTTCTTGAAGCCTCAAACAGTCCTCTTCTGTTTTAATCCTTCTCATAATTTTAGCATCGTCCGCAAACATTGAGAGAAATGAATCGATACCCTCCGGGAGATCATTTACATATATCAGAAACAAGATAGGACCGAGTACAGAGCCCTGTGGGACTCCACTGGTGACTTCACGCCAATCGGAGGTCTCACCCCTCACCGTAACTCTCTGCTTCCTATCGCTTAGATACTCCCTTATCCACTGGAGCACCTTACCAGCTACACCTGCCTGTCTCTCCAGCTTATGTACCAGCCTCTTATGCGGTACTGTGTCAAAGGCTTTCCGACAATCCAAGAAAATGCAGTCCGCCCAGCCCTCTCTTTCTTGCTTAATCTGTGTCACCTGATCGTAGAATTCTATCAAGCCTGTAAGGCAAGATTTACCCTCCCTGAATCCATGTTGGCGATTTGTCACGAAGTCCCTTCTCTCCAGATGTGTTACCAGGTTTTTTCTCACGATCTTCTCCATCACCTTGCATGGTATACAAGTCAAGGACACTGGCCTGTAGTTCAGTGCCTCTTGTCTGTCGCCCTTTTTGTATATTGGGACCACATTCGCCGTCTTCCATATTTCTGGTAGGTCTCCCGTCTCTAGTGATTTACTATACACTATGGAGAGTGGCAAGCAAGGTGCCTCTGCACACTCTTTCAGTACCCATGGTGAGATCCCATCTGGACCAACCGCCTTTCTAACATCCAGATCCAGCAGGTGTCTCTTGACCTCCTCTCTCGTAATTTCGAACTCCTCCAAGGCCGCCTGGTTTACCTCCCTTTCTCCTAGCACAGTGACCTCACCCTGTTCTATTGTGAAGACCTCCTGGAACCTCTTGTTGAGTTCCTCACACACCTCTCTGTCATTCTCTGTATACCTGTCCTCGCCTGTTCTAAGTTTCAATACCTGTTCTTTCACTGTTGTTTTCCTTCTGATGTGACTGTGGAGTAGCTTTGGTTCGGTCTTGGCTTTGTTTGCTATATCATTTTCAAAATTTTTCTCTGCTTCTCTTCTCACCCTGACGTACTCATTCCTGGTTCTCTGGTATCTCTCCCTGCTTTCTGGTGTTCTGTTATTCCGGAATTTCCTCCACGCCTTTTTGTTCAGTTTCTTCGCTTCCATACATGCCCTATTATACCATGGATTCTTCTGTTGCTTCTCGGATTTTTCCCTTTGGGCCGGGATGAACCTGTTTACTGCCTCCTGACACTTTTGGGTAACATAGTCCATCATACCCTGTACAGACTTGTCTCTGAGGTCTGTGTCCCAAGGTATTTCACTTAGGAAACTTCTCATCTGTTCATAATTCCCCTTTCGGTATGCCAGCCTTTTGATTCCTAGTTCTTTTTGGGGGGAGATAAGTCCTAGCTCTACCAGGTACTCAAAGTTCAATACACTGTGGTCACTCATTCCCAAGGGCGCTTCCATCTTAACTTCCCTTATATCCCATTCATTTAGGGTAAATATCAAATCAAGCATTGCTGGTTCATCTTCTCCTCTCATTCTTGTTGGCTCTTTGGTATGCTGGCTTAGAAAGTTTCTTGTTGCCACGTCCAGCAGCTTAGCTCTCCATGTTTCTGGTCCTCCATGCGGGTCTCTGTTCTTCCAATTTATCTTCCCATGGTTGAAGTCTCCCATAATTAGTAGTCCAGATCCATTCCTGCTAGCAACAGAAGCTGCTCTTTCTATTATGTTAATGGTGGCCATGTTGTTTCTATCATATTCCTGTCTAGGTCTTCTGTCATTTGGTGGTGGATTATATATGACTGCGACTATAATTTTTTTCCCTCCATTTGTTACAGTACCTGCTATGTAGTCACTGAAACCTTCACAGCCCTGAATATCCATCTCCTCAAAATCCCAGCCTTTTCTTACCAGCAGAGCTACACCACCCCCACCTCTTCCTTCCCTCTCTTTCCGCATAACATAATAGTCATGTGGAAACACTGCATTTGTTATTGTTTTCGTGATCTTTGTTTCTGTGAGGGCTATTATGTCTGGGTTTTCCTCTAGTACCAGTTCTCCAAGCTCATTTGCTTTATTTGTAATTCCATCTATGTTAGTGTACATCGCTTTGAGGCTCACTTTCTTCTGTCCCTTCTCAAATCACCTCCTTGGTGAGTGTTCTGCTGGTGGGGGAGGCTGTTCCATGGGTGTGCGGACCTGTGAGGTGGGTAACAGGATCTCAGAGGATACTGGAATGAGGGGCGGGGGATCCAGTGAAGGGGGAGGGACAGGGAGGGTATGGGGTGAAAGGGGAGGGAGGACAGGAAGGAAAGGGGGGGAGGGAGGACTCGGGAGGAGGGGAGGGGTAGAAGGGTGGGGATTGGGTGTGGGGGGAGGGAGATTTGGCTGAACTTTTGAGTGGGGGCAGGGAGGGTTTGGGGTAGGGGGGTTTTCTATGCAGAGGAGGGAGGCGGGGTTGTCCTCCCTTCTGGTGTTACTGGGTAGCTGGTCGTGGGTTCCCCCCTCGCCTCTGGGGGTGTTGTGTTGGGAGCTGTGACTTCCTGGTTTTCCCCTCTCGCCCTGCGCCTCTTCCTTGCTTCTGCCGCCACGGCTCTCTCCTCCCTTGTCATGTCTCGCTGGAGGAATACATTTTTTAATTTTCCCACGTTTTTCAGGGAGCTCTTCCTTGATAGGATCCTCTCCTTTGTGTTCTCGTTTGCAAACACTATCTTTATCATTCGGTCTCGGTCTTTGTTGTACCGGCCTAGCCTGAAAACCTTCTCAATGCTATGCTCGGCCCCTTCCATGTCTAGTGCCTTTAGTACTTCATTCACTGCTGCTTTGTCCTTGTCATTCCACTCTGTCCTATTAGATCCTTCCTGTTCCCTAATACCCACAGCAACCACTGATCTTTTCCTTTCCAGCAGTTGGCTAGTGGAGCGTGCCGCCTCCTGCGAGGTGGCTGCTTTCATGGCCACCTCCATCACTGCAGTCATTACTTCAGAGTTATTTTTTTTTAGTATTTCCGCAAATGTTGCTTTTATTGTGGCATTCTCATCCAGAAAACTATTACCACCTTCTCCCTGGGTGGTTTTCTGACTCTCAGCCTCGATACCATTCTCTTTGAGGGTTCTAATCTCCTCCTTTGCTGCTGTCAGCTCTCTTTTCAGGTTGCTTATTTCGTTCTTCATTTCCTGCATCATTTCATGTGCATCATCATCATGTGTGTGTGTGTGTGTGTGTGTGTGTGTGTGTGTGTGTGTGTGTGTGTGTGTGTGTGTGTGTGTGTGTGTGTGTGTGGTGTGTGTGTGTGTGTGTGTGTGTGTGTGTGTGTGTGTGTGTGTGTGTGTGTGTGTGTGTGTGTGTGTGTGTGTGTGTGTGGTGTGTGTGTGGTGTGTGTGTGTGTGTGTGTGTGTGTGTGTGTGTGTGTGTGTGTGTGTGTAATTACCTAAGTGTAATTACCTAAGTGTAGTTACAGGATGAGAGCTACGCTCGTGGTGTCCCGTCTTCCCAGCACTCTTTGTCATATAACGCTTTGAAACTACTGACGGTCTTGGCCTCCACCACCTTCTCACTTAACTTGTTCCAACCGTCTACCACTCTATTTGCGAAGGTGAATTTTCTTATATTTCTTCGGCATCTGTGTTTAGCTAGTTTAAATCTATGACCTCTTGTTCTTGAAATTCCAGGTCTCAGGAAGTCTTCCCTGTCGATTTTATCAATTCCTGTAACTATTTTGTATGTAGTGATCATATCACCTCTTTTTCTTCTGTCTTCTAGTTTTGGCATATTTAATGCTTCTAACCTCTCCTCGTAGCTCTTGCCCTTCAGTTCTGGGAGCCACTTAGTAGCATGTCTTTGCACCTTTTCCAGTTTGTTGATGTGCTTCTTAAGATATGGGCACCACACAACAGCTGCATATTCTAGCTTTGGCCTAACAAAAGTCATGAACAATTTCTTTAGTATATCGCCATCCATGTATTTAAATGCAATTCTGAAGTTAGAAAGCATAGCATAGGCTCCTTGCACAATATTCTTTATGTGGTCCTCAGGTGATAGTTTTCTATCTAGAACCACTCCTAGATCTCTTTCTTTATCAGAATTCTTTAAAGATTTCTCACATAATATATAGGTTGTGTGGGGTCTATGTTCTCCTATTCCACATTCCATAACATGACATTTATTAACATTAAATTCCATTTGCCAAGTGGTGCTCCATATACTTATTTTGTCCAGGTCTTCTTGAAGGGCATGACAGTCATCTAAATTTCTTATCCTTCCTATTATCTTAGCATCATCAGCAAACATGTTCATATAATTCTGTATACCAACTGGTAGATCATTTATGTACACAATAAACATCACTGGTGCAAGAACTGAACCCTGTGGTACTCCACTTGTGACATTTCTCCATTCTGATACATTGCCTCTGATTACTGCCCTCATTTTTCTATCAGTCAGAAAATTTTTCATCCATGATAGAAGCTTACCTGTCACCCCTCCAATATTTTCCAGTTTCCAGAACAACCTCTTATGTGGAACTCTGTCGAAAGCCTTTTTTAGGTCCAGATAGATGCAGTCAACCCAACCATCTCTTTCCTGTAATATCTCTGTGGCTCGATCATAGAAACTGAGTAAATTCGATACACAGGATCTTCCAGATCGAAAACCATACTGTCTGTCTGATATTATATCATTTCTCTCTAGGTGTTCTACCCATTTAGTTTTGATTAGTTTTTCCAATACTTTCACTATTACACTTGTCAATGATACAGGTCTATAATTGAGGGGGTCTTCCCTGCTGCCACTTTTGTAGATTGGAACTATGTTAGCCTGTTTCCACCCGTCTGCTACGATTCCTGTACACAGGGATGCCTGAAAGATCAGGTGAAGTGGAATGCTGAGCTCAGATGCACATTCTCTCAGAACCCATGGTGAAACGCCATCTGGGCCAGCTGCTTTGTTCTTACCGAGCTCCTTGAGCATTTTTTCCACTTCGTCTCTAGACACCTCTATGTGCTCTATGTTGTTCTCTGGAATTCTTATTGTATCTGGTTCCCTAAAGATTTCATTTTGTACAAACACACTTTGGAACTTTTCGTTTAGTGTTTCACACATTTCCTTTTCATCTTCCGTGAATCTATTTCCCATTTTCAACCTCTGAATATTATCCTTTACCTGCAATTTGTTGTTTATGAATTTATAGAATAGACCTGGTTCTGTTTTACATTTGTCCGCAATCCCTTTTTCAAAATTTCTTTCTGCCTCTCTCCTCACTGCCGTGTAGTTGTTTCTCGCATCTTTGTATCGCTGGTATGTTTGGGGGTTCGGCCTCTTCCTGTATTGATTCCATTTTTGTGTCTTTCGGTCTCTAGCCCTCTCGCAATTTCTATTGAACCAATCCTGTTTCCTAGTTCTGCATCTCTGTTTTGGTATAAATTTTTTTGTGCCTTTATCATATATTTCACAAAACTTGCCATACATCTCATTCACTTCCTTGCCTAGCATCAAGTCTGTCCAATTATACTCACTAAAAAAATTTCTAAGGTCACCATAATGTCCTCTCCTGAAGTCTGGTTTTTCAACTGCTTCAACCTCCTTATATGTGTGGTGTGTGTGTGGTGTGTGTGTGTGTGTGTGTGTGTGTGTGTGTGTGTGTGTGTGTGTGTGTGTGTGGTGTGTGTGTGTGTGTGTGTGTGTGTGTGTGTGTGTGTGTGTGTGTGTGTGTGTGTGTGTGTGTGTGTGTGTGTGTGTGTGTGTGTGTGTGTGTGTGTGTGTGTGTGTGTGTGTGTACTCACCTAATTGTGCTTGCGGGGGTTGAGCTCTGGCTCTTTGGTCCCGCCTCTCAACCGTCAATCAACTGGTGTACAGATTCCTGAGCCTATTGAGCTCTATCATATCTACATTTGAAACTGTGTATGGAGTCAGCCTCCACCACATCACTTCCTAATGCATTCCATTTACTAACTACTCTGACACTGAAAAAGTTCTTTCTAACGTCTCTGTGGCTCATTTGGGTACTCAGCTTCCACCTGTGTCCCCTTGTTCGCGTCCCACCAGTGTTGAATAGTTCATCCTTGTTTACCCGGTCGATTCCCCTGAGGATTTTGTAGGTTGTGATCATGTCATCCCTTACTCTTCTGTCTTCCAGTGTCGTAAGGTGCATTTCCCGCAGCCTTTCCTCATAACTCATGCCTCTTAGTTCTGGGACTAGTCTAGTAGCATACCTTTGGACTTTTTCCAGCTTCGTCTTGTGCTTGACAAGGTACGGGCTCCATGCTGGGGCCGCATACTCCAGGATTGGTCTTACATATGTGGTGTACAAGATTCTGAATGATTCCTTACACAGGTTCCTGAACGCCGTTCTGATGTTAGCCAGCCTCGCATATGCCGCAGACCTTATTCTCTTTATGTGGGCTTCAGGAGACAGGTTTGGTGTGATATCAACTCCTAGATCTTTCTCTCTGTCTGTTTCATTAAGTACTTCATCTCCTATTCTGTATCCTGTGCCTGGCCTCCTGTTTCCACTGCCTAGTTTCATTACTTTGCATTTACTCGGGTTGAACTTCAACAGCCATTTGTTGGACCATTCACTCAGTCTATCCAGGTCATCTTGTAGCCTCCTACTATCATCCTCTGTTTCAATCCTCCTCATAATTTTTGCATCGTCGGCGATGCACACACACATCAATAATGTGTGTGTGTACTCACCTAATTGTGCTTGCGGGGGTTGAGCTCTGGCTCTTTGGTCCGTCCTCTCAACCGTCAATCAACTGGTGTACAGATTCCTGAGCCTATTGGGCTCTATCATATCTACATTTGAAACTGTGTATGGAGTCAGCCTCCACCACATCACTTCCTAATGCATTCCATTTACTAACTACTCTGACACTGAAAAAGTTCTTTCTAACGTCTCTGTGGCTCATTTGGGTACTCAGCTTCCACCTGTGTCCCCTTGTTCGCGTCCCACCAGTGTTGAATAGTTCATCCTTGTTTACCCGGTCGATTCCCTTGAGGATTTTGTAGGTTGTGATCGTGTCTCCCGTTACTCTTCTGTCTTCCAGTGTCGTAAGGTGCATTTCCCGCAGCCTTTCCTCATAACTCATGCCTCTTAGTTCTGGGACTAGTCTAGTAGCATACCTTTGGACTTTTTCCAGCTTCGTCTTGTGCTTGACAAGGTACGGGCTCCATGCTGGGGCCGCATACTCCAGGATTGGTCTTACATATGTGGTGTACAAGATTCTGAATGATTCCTTACACAGGTTCCTGAACGCCGTTCTGATGTTAGCCAGCCTCGCATATGCCGCAGACGTTATTCTCTTTATGTGGGCTTCAGGAGACAAGTTTGGTGTGATATCAACTCCTAGATCTTTCTCTCTGTCTGTTTCATTAAGTACTTCATCTCCTATTCTGTATCCTGTGCCTGGCCTCCTGTTTCCACTGCCTAGTTTCATTACTTTGCATTTACTCGGGTTGAACTTCAACAGCCATTTGTTGGACCATTCACTCAGTCTATCCAGGTCATCTTGTAGCCTCCTATTATCATCCTCTGTTTCAATCCTCCTCATAATTTTTGCATCGTCGGCAAACATTGAGTGGAACGAATCTATACCCTCTGGGAGATCATTTACATATACCAGAAACAGTATAGGTCCAAGGACTGACCCCTGCGGGACTCCACTTGTGACGTCTCGCCAATCTGAGACCTCACCCCTCACACAGACTCGTTGTCTCCTGTTGCTTAGGTACTCCTCTATCCACCGGAGTACCTTCCCTCTCACTCCAGCCTGCATCTCCAACTTTCGCACTAGCCTCTTGTGTGGCACTGTATCAAAGGCTTTCTGACAATCCAAAAATATGCAGTCTGCCCACCCTTCTCTTTCTTGCCTTATTTTTGTTGCCTGGTCGTAGAATTCAAGTAACCCTGTGAGGCAGGACCTGCCATCCCTGAACCCATGTTGATTCTGTGTTACAAAGTTCCTTCGCTCCAGATGCTCCACTAGTTTTTTTCGCACAATCTTCTCCATCAGCTTGCATGGTATGCAGGTTAGGGACACTGGCCTGTAGTTCAGTGCCTCCTGTCTATCCCCTTTCTTGTATATCGGGACTACGTTAGCTGCTTTCCAAATATCTGGCAGTTCCCCTGTTGCCAGTGATTTGTTATACACTATGGAGAGTGGTAGGCTCAGTTCTCTTGCTCCTTCCTTTAGAACCCAAGGGGAGATTCCATCTGGGCCTATAGCCTTCGTCACGTCCAACTCTAGTAAACACTTCCTTACTTCCCCACTGGTAATCCCAAACTCTTCCAGTGGTTCCGGGTTAGCTATTCCCTCACTTACCTCTGGAATTTCTCCTTGCTCTAAGGTGAAGACCTCCTGGAATTTCTTATTCAATTCCTCACACACTTCCTTGTCATTTGTAGTGAATCCTTCCGCCCCTATCCTTAATCTCATAACCTGTTCCTTTACTGTTGTTTTTCTCCTAATGTGGCTATGCAACAATTTAGGCTGAGTCTTTGCCTTGCTTGCGATGTCATTTTCGTATTGTCTTTCTGCCTCTCTTCTCATCCTGACATATTCATTCCTGGCATTCTGGTATCTTTCTCTGCTCTCCAGTGTCCTGTTATTCCTATAGTTTCTCCATGCCCTTTTACTTTGCTGCTTAGCTAGCCTACATCTTTGATTAAACCATGGGTTTTTCATCTTCATTTCTCTGTTTTCCTTTTGGACTGGGACAAACTTGTTTGCTGCGTCCTTGCACTTCTGCGTGATGTATTCCATCATATCTTGGGCCGTCTTTCCCCTGAGCTCTGTTTCCCATGCTATATCTGTTAGGAATTTTCTTATCCGCTCATAGTTTCCCTTTCGGTATGCTAACCTTTTGGTTTCGGTATCCCTCCTCGAGTTCAATAACCCTTCTTCAATCAGGTACTCAAACACCAGTACACTGTGGTCGCTCATTCCTACTGGGTCCTCAAAACCGATTTCTCTTATGTCGGAGTCGTTCAGAGTGAAGACTAGGTCGAGTCTCGCTGGTTCGTCATTGCCTCGCATCCTTGTGGGTTCTCCGACATGCTGGGTTAAAAAGTTGCTTGTCACCACCTCCAATAGTTTGGCTCTCCACGTATCCTCGCCTCCATGCGGTTCCTTGTTCTCCCAGTCAATCTTTCCGTGATTGAAGTCGCCCATGATGAGCAGGTGGGATCTATTTCTACAGGCAGCAGAGGCTGCCCTCTCAATTATAGTGTTAACTGCCTTGTGTGCTGCCTTATGTGTGTGTGTGTGTGTGTGTGTGTGTGTGTGTGTGTGTGTGTGTGTGTGTGTGTGTGTGTGTGTGTGTGTGTGTGTGTGTGTGTGTGTGTGTGTGTGTGTGTGTGTGTGTGTGTGTGTGTGAGTGTGTGTGTGTGTGTGTGAGAGTGTGTGGTTGGGTACTCGAGGCGCTTGCAGGGTCACAAGTAGAACAATAACTCTAGAAGGTGAACAACAATCCAATTTAACTACCCCCCCCCCCAAAAAAAAAAGTAAGTCTAGGGTACTTTTTAATGCTTTTTCTCTCAGCATGACGTAGAGATGCCCAATCCCATCGGCAGGCACACCAAGGAGACCGACACGTAAACACACAAGCGTGCTATTAATGTACAAAAGGCACAAAGGATTTGAGAAAGGCTTTTTTTCCCCTCCCTTTTTTTATATACCTAACGTCGCTCTTCCAAGCTTGAAAACCTACCGTGAGGTGCGTAGGTGAAATCTATATGTTAATGCAGTGAAGTCCTTCTTTTATTGTATTATTATTCCTTTTTCGAGTTTACAGACGATATTTAAAGCTAAATCTCACACTTCGCGAGGTAGGAATAATTCTGGAATTTGCCCAGAGCTCGTGGTTTGTGATGTATGCTTAGAGGAAGGTGTGTGTGTGTGTATATAAGGGGGGGGGAGAAGGAAAGAGAGAGTGTGTTTGTTGGGAAAGGGTGATTATGGGAAAGAGTGTGTGTGTGGAACGGCTGGTGAAAGGGAATGTACTCACCTAATTGTACTCACCTAATTGTGCTTGCGGGGGTTTAGCTCTGTCTCTTTGGTCCCGCCTCTCAACTGTCAATCAACTGGTGTACAGATTCCTGAGCCTACTGGGCTCTATCATATCTACATTTGAAACTGTGTATGGAGTCAGCCTCAACCACATCACTTCCTAGTGCATTCCATTTATTAACTACTCTGACACTGAAAAAATTCTTTCTAACGTCTCTGTGGCTCATCTGGGTACTAAGTTTCCACCTGTGTCCCCTTGTTCGTGTCCCACCCGTGCTGAAGAGTTTGTCTTTGTCCACCCTGTCAATTCCCCTGAGAATTTTGTAGGTGGTTATCATGTCTCCCCTTACTCTTCTGTTTTCCAGGGATGTGAGGTTCAGCTCCTTTAGCCTTTCCTCATAGCTCAATCCTCTCAGTTCCGGGACGAGCCTGGTGGCATACCGCTGTGGGAGAAGGTGAGAGAGAAGGTGTGTGTATGTGTGTGTGGAAAAGAGAATGAGTTTGTGTCGTCGGGGGAGATTGTGTGTATGTATATGAAGGGCATGTGGAGGTGCATAAGGTATGAATGGCGGCCGTGTGTATGTGTGGAGTGATCGGGGGAGAGTCAGTGTATTGTGGGAAGAATGTATAGGGAATTAGATCATGCGGACACGCTCCATACAAGGCAATGGAACATGCGAATGTGTGTGTGAAGGGAGAATGTGTATCCAAGGATCAACACACACACACAAACACACACACACACACACACACACACACACACACACACACACACACACACACACACACACACACACATACACACACACACACACACACACACACACACACACACACACACACACACACAATTGTCAGTGTCAGAGTAGTTAACAAGTGGAATGCACTAGGCAGTGATGTGGTGGAGGCTGACTCCATACACAGTTTCAAACGTAGATATGACAGAGCCCAGTAGACTCAGGAACCTGTACACCAGTTGATTGACGGTTGAGAGGCGGGACCAAAGAGCCAGAGCTCAACCCCCGCAAGCACATCTAGGTGAATACAAGTAGGTGAGTATACACACACACACACACACACGGAAGCTGAATTGTGTTTTATCTCTTCGTATTCATTCTCCTCAGCCAGATACTCTTATGTAAATATGTACTCAACGACGTATACTCACCTGGATGTGCTTGTAAGGGTCGGGCGTCAGCTCTTGCGCCCCAGCTTTGCATCTTATTAATACTTGCTTGCGATTGCGATTCTGACTCCGTTGAAATTATTCCTGATATCACTGTTTTTCATCTATGTCCCAAAATAAATAATGGCCATTTCTATCTATGTCTCCAGTATTCATGTATGTCTCCAGTATCTATCTATGTCTCCAGTATCTATCTATGTCTCCAGTATTTATGTATGTCTCCAGTATCCATCTATGTCCCCAAATATATATCTATGTACTCAATATCTCTCAATGTGCCCAATATCTATCTGTCTCCACTTCCATTCTATTGTTCTTTCCAAATTGACTGATAAATCCATCTGAGTTGAGTTCACATCTATGTAGAAGTGAACGCATCTATATAATTCGGCGTGATTTTAATCCTATCGACCACAGCGTCGAAATCCAGGTGATTTAATGACACTGAAATCGCCACGAAATTGACGCATCCACGAAAAAAAAAATTCAACGTCGTTATTCGGACGACGGAACGATGCAATTACCTTGTTATTGTACGTCGGTGAAAGGCATAAATAGCGTATAAATGACTATAAAAAAATTGTGGTTGCGTTTGATGGGTGGAATTACGTCAATTATGATAATTTTTGACGGGTTGAGTGGAATTGAGTACTGGATGAACCGTAGTAGAGTAGATTTAGTAGTAGATGTAGTAACTGAGTAGATTTCGGTACTGTATGGGTTTTAATAGAAGGTGGTTAACATCTACTAACGAAAGGTATCGAAATTCATTAACATATTTAACATGTACCCGAGTCAATTAATCCTCAAACCCAATCAATAGTTAATGAATCAAATAAATTAATGGTTAAACAATCACTGCCCAATCTATCTATTTACCAATGGCCATTTAGTCCTTTAATTATTGGGCGATCAGTCAGTTATTAAACAATTAATTAATGGCCAATCAGTCAATAACTAATCAAATAATTTGTGTATAATTCAGGAAAGTTATGGTCTGAATACTTAGAAATTTGTAAAACTCCATGTTTGTAGGGGAATTGTATTTGGGTTGTGTGTTGTAGCTGTATGTGTTGTATTTGTGGGTTGTATTTGGGTGCTACGTATCTGTGCGTATATAGGGTGTTGTATGATGTCACTCACGGAGCATCAACAGCAGCAAAGTCATTTACAGTTGACTCAAACCTCTATATATTCCATCCATACATTGCTAACCCCCCCTCTCCCCTTCCATCTCCTTCCCTTCCTTCCTATTGTAATACCTATTCCACTTCCTCTCTCCTTCTCTCTTTTGCTTGATCCTTACGTCCTTCACTCCCTCCCCTTCCTTGCTCCTCCCTCAATTTGATGGTATCTTTGCCGATTAGAAGATTTAAGTACCAGTAACAGCAGCAACAGGAGCAGTAACAAGAGCGACAACGGGAACAACAGAGGAGCAGCAAAAATAGCAAGAACAGAGCAGCAACGACAGCACCCATTTGGGCTCACGATTCTCTAGTTACAGCTGGTACGTGGAATATTCGAGGGAGGGAACTCCAGTAAATGTACTTGGATGAGAGAGAGAGAGAGAGAGAGAGAGAGAGAGAGAGAGAGAGAGAGAGAGAGAGAGAGAGAGAGAGAGAGAGAGAGAGAGAGAGAGAGAGACAGAGAGAGAGACAGAGAGAGAGAAAGAGGGAGAGAGAGAGAGAGAGAGAGAGAGGAGAGAGAGAGAGAGAGAGAGAGAGAGAGAGAGAGAGAGAGAGAGAGAGAGAGAGAGAGAGAGAGAGAGAGAGAGAGAGAGAGAGAGAGAGAAGAGAGAAGATAGAGAGAGAGAGAGAGAGAGAGAGAGAGAGAGAGAGAGAGAGAGAGAG
>NW_027189135.1:2352932-2392932 GCF_040958095.1 Procambarus clarkii
AATTTTTTCTTATGAAATGATAAACCACCCCTTTTCTCTATGTATGAGGTCAATTTTTTTTTATTGGAGTTAAAATTAACGTAGATATATGACCGAACCTAACCAACCCTACCTAACCTAACCTAACCTATATTTATAGGTAAGGTTAGGTTAGGTAGCCAAAAAAAGCTAGGTTAGGTTAGGTTAGGTAGGTTAGGTAGACGAAAAAACATTAATTCATGAAAACTTGGCTTATTAGGCAAATCAGGCCTTGAATAGTAGGCTGAGAAGTGCGTTCTGGCTATTAGGTACGACATATATATAAATATATATATATATATATATATATATATATATATATATATATATATATATATATATATATATATATAAAATAATTCAAGGAATATACATTGACGGCAAAGTATTGTATGTGGAAGAGGAATACATAGCGGTAGGAATGCATACTGCATAGCTATACAAAGGCATTGTACATTATAAGGAGACTTGGCTATATATGCAGTCAGTCCTTATAAACAAAAGCCAAAGTCCATTCAACCCACCCGCCAACCCCTCTGTTTATGAATGAAAAACAGTTTACACACGACTCACAACTGTTGACGTCCGAACACTTCTAGAACATAGGCTTCGCAGACGACTTGTGTTCGAACCACAACGCTGTAAATGCTTCAACCATGTACTACAAATACAAATAATCGCCAATAGAACCTAAACACCTAACCTATGCCTAAATATGCACAACATGTTAATATAATAATATTAATTTATATTTGAGACAATTCCTATTTTGAATAAACATCATGTTAAAATTGGTTCATTTGTCTCTATGGTCAACCGCTGGATGATTGACACATTCACGTGTTAATATGTAATAAGTATTAAAAACATGTATTTTCCTAAATATAAATTACCATTATTATATATTAGCACATTGGGCCTGTTTAAGCGTAAGTCCGGTTTAGGTGTTAAGTTCCGTTAGCAAATAGCCGCATTCACAGCTCGTGTGATGAAGCATTTACAAAGTTGCAATTCGAACAGAACTCGGCAGCGAAGCATTCCATTTTCCATTCGTAAATGGAACCATTTTCCATTCGTCAACAACGAATTTCAGTCGCCAGATAAACGAGCATTTAACCTTCATTGACCAGACCAGGTTGTCACGAAGCTACACACCGTAACTCGGTGTTTATGAAGCGGGTTATATTCGAACCCCCGAGTCGAGAAATCCTGAACCCTCGATTGCTTCAGTGAGCCGTCAGCACTAGTTGAGCTGCGACCTGTGTACGGGCCGCGAGTTAAACAATCGCTCCTAAGTTGTTACCGATTGGTGTGTAGCAACAGGCGAGCGGGGACTCCCCTACGTGTTCGTTCACATTCTAGCCGGGACGGGAAGCTATAACGTCTTAGTGTGATATTTCTTAGTGCGTGATGAGTATAGGAATACGTGAGGAACACCGAGAACCTTGCTACTTCTGTACATGACTCTAATAAGACAATCGTTTGTTGCTCTGGGAGATCTTGCAGTTCGTTCAACGTTGCTCCTCTTACGTTTAAGAGGTGTAAATACAACTGTGAGAGATGGGGGGGGGGTCTTAAGTGTGGCCCTCGGCTGACCTAGCAAGCTGTGGTGTCCTGCCCCATCCTGCACGACAAGGTACACAAGTCTCCTTTAAGTATCACTCACCTGCGCTCCTTTTCTGCACAACCTACATGTATACATATACATATATTCATATGCATATACACATACATATCACGTATGTATACATATACATTCATACATATGTATACATGTACATACATATATTTGGGTTCCAAGAGCTTATAGCTCGATTCTGCAAATACAAATAGTAAATACATACACACACACACACACACATATATATATATATATATATATATATATATATATATATATATATATATATATATATATATATATATATATATATATATATATATATATATATATTTTATTAAATATGACCGAAAAAGTAAGATTAATAATTCTAACACGAATTTTCTCAATCTTTCGTACATTTCTTTTCACTGTTGGAGGTAAATCAAAAATCAATTCTCCAAAATTCATTTTTATTTCTAGTCTGACGCGACACGAGCGCGTTTCGTACAACTTATTACATTTTCAAAGACTTTAGTTTACAAATACACAACTGAATAGAACTTACGCATCTCCGATTTTATATCTACATTTGAGTGAGGTGGAAGGGGTGATGTGGCATTAATTAATTTCATCAACACAAGACAGAACAAGAGGTGGCATTAATAGGGTATTAATTTCATCAACACAAGACAGAACAAGAGGTGGCATTAATAGGGTATTAATTTCATCAACACAAGACAGAACACGAAACAATGGGTATTGAATAGAAGTGTTTGTAGAAAGCCTATTGGTCCATATTTCTTGATGCTTCTATATTGGAGCGGAGTCTTGAGGTGGGTAGAATATAGTTGTGCAATAATTGGCTGTTGATTGCTGGTGTTGACTTCTTGATGTGTAGTGCCTCGCAAACGTCAAGCCGCCTGCTATTGCTGTATCTATCGATGATTTCTGTGTTGTTTACTAGGATTTCTCTGGCGATGGTTTGGTTGTGGGAAGAGATTATATGTTCCTTAATGGAGCCCTGTTGCTTATGCATCGTTAAACGCCTAGAAAGAGATGTTGTTGTCTTGCCTATATACTGGGTTTTTTGGAGCTTACAGTCCCCAAGAGGGCATTTGAAGGCATAGACGACGTTAGTCTCTTTTTAAAGCGTTCTGTTTTGTGTCTGGAGAGTTTCTCATGAGTAGGCTGGCCGTTTTTCTGGTTTTATAGTAAATCGTCAGTTGTATCCTCTGATTGTTGTCTGTAGGGATAACGTTTCTATTAACAATATCTTTCAGGACCCTTTCCTCCGTTTTATGAGCTGTGGAAAAGAAGTTCCTGTAAAATAGTCTAATAGGGGGTATAGGTGTTGTGTTAGTTGTCTCTTCAGAGGTTGCATGGCTTTTCACTTTCCTTCTTATGATGTCTTCGACGAAACCATTGGAGAAGCCGTTATTGACTAGGACCTGCCTTACCCTACAGAGTTCTTCGTCGACTTGCTTCCATTCTGAGCTGTGGCTGAGAGCACGGTCGACATATGCGTTAACAACACTCCTCTTGTACCTGTCTGGGCAGTCGCTGTTGGCATTTAGGCACATTCCTATGTTCGTCTCCTTAGTGTAGACTGCAGTGTGGAAACCTCCGCTCTTTTCCATGACTGTTACATCTAGAAAGGGCAGCTTCCCATCCTTTTCCATCTCGTAAGTGAAACGCAGCACGGAACTCTGCTCAAATGCCTCCTTCAGCTCCTGCAGATGTCTGACATCAGGTACCTGTGTAAAAATGTCGTCAACATACCTGCAGTATATGGCCGGTTTCAAGTTCATGTCGACTAAGACTTTTTGCTCGATGGTACCCATGTAGAAGTTTGCAAACAGGACACCTAGGGGAGAACCCATGGCGACCCCATCTACTTGCTTATACATTTGCCCATCCGGGCTCAAGAAGGGTGCCTCTTTAGTACAAGCTTGGAGTAGTTTCCTCAGAATATTTTCTGGTATGTCATGAGGAGTACAGGCTGGATCACGATACACTTTGTCGGCTATTATTCCGATTGTCTCGTCCACAGGTACGTTGGTAAACAGCGATTCTACGTCCAACGAGGCTCTTATCCCTGTGGCCCGTGTGCCCCGCAGTAAGTCAACAAATTCCTTTGGAGACTTCAGGCTGAAGGCGCAAGGAACATAAGGAGTCAGCAGGCCGTTGAGTCGCTTTGCCAGTCTGTACGTGGGTGTAGGTATCTGGCTAATGATTGGCCGAAGTGGGTTTCCAGGCTTGTGTGTCTTGACATTTCCATACGCATATCCAGGTTTATATTCCCCAAACTAATTTCCCCAATATAAACCAGGCTTATATTGGGGAATATAAACCTGGATATGCGTATGGAAATGTCAAGACACACAAGCCTGGAAACCCACTTCGGCCAATCATTAGCCAGATACCCACACCCACGTACAGACTGGCGAAGCGATTCAACGGCCTGCTGACTCCTTATGTTCCTTGCGCCTTCAGCCTGAAGTCTCCAAAGGAATTTGTTGACTTACTGCGGGGCACACGGGCAACAGGGATAAGAGCCTCGTTGGACGTAGAATCGCTGTTTACCAACGTACCTGTGGACGAGACAATCGGAATGATGGCCGACAGAGTGTATCGTGATCCAGCCTGTACTCCTCTTGACATACCAGAAAATATTCTGAGGAAACTACTCCAAGCTTGTACTAAAGAGGCACCCTTCTTGAGCCCGGATGGGCAAATGTATAAGCAAGTAGATGGGGTCGCCATGGGTTCTCCCCTAGGTGTCCTGTTTGCAAACTTCTACATGGGTACCATCGAGCAAAAAGTCTTAGTCGACATGAACTTGAAACCGGCCATATACTGCAGGTATGTTGACGACATTTTTACACAGGTACCTGATGTAAACCTGTACCACGGTCGGCCGAGCGGACAGCACACTGGATTTGTGATCCTGTGGTCCTGGGTTCGATCCCAGGCGCCGGCGAGAAACAATGGGCAGAGTTTCTTTCACCCTATGCCCCTGTTACCTAGCAGTAAAATAGGTACCTGGGTGTTAGTCAGCTGTCACGGGCTGCTTCCTGGGGGTGGAGGCCTGGTCGAGGACCGGGCCGCGGGGACACTAAAGCCCCGAAATCATCTCAAGATAACCTCAAGATGTCAGACATCTGCAGGAGCTGAAGGAGGCATTTGAGCAGAGTTCCGTGCTGCGTTTCACTTACGAGATGGAAAAGGATGGGAAGCTGCCCTTTCTAGATGTAACAGTCATGGAAAAGAGCGGAGGTTTCCACACTGCAGTCTACACTAAGGAGACGAACATAGGAATGTGCCTAAATGCCAACAGCGACTGCCCAGACAGGTACAAGAGGAGTGTTGTTAACGCATATGTCGACCGTGCTCTCAGCCACAGCTCAGAATGGAAGCAAGTCGACGAAGAACTCTGTAGGGTAAGGCAGGTCCTAGTCAATAACGGCTTCTCCAATGGTTTCGTCGAAGACATCATTGGAAGGAAAGTGAAAAGCCATGCAACCTCTGAAGAGACAACTAACACAACACCTATACCCCCTATTAGACTATTTTACAGGAACTTCTTTTCCACAGCTCATAAAACGGAGGAAAGGGTCCTGAAAGATATTGTTAATAGAAACGTTATCCCTACAGACAAAAATCAGAGGATACAACTGACGATTTACTATAAAACCAGAAAAACGGCCAGCCTACTCATGAGAAACTCTCCAGACACAAAACAGAACGCTTTAAAAGAGACTAACGTCGTCTATGCCTTCAAATGCCCTCTTGGGGACTGTAAGCTCCAAAAAACCCAGTATATAGGCAAGACAACAACATCTCTTTCTAGGCGTTTAACGATGCATAAGCAACTGGGGCTCCATTAAGGAACATATAATCTCTTCCCACAACCAAACCATCGCCAGAGAAATCCTAGTAAACAACACAGAAATCATCGATAGATACAGCGATAGCAGGCGGCTTGACGTTTGCGAGGCACTACACATCAAGAAGTCAACACCAGCAATTAACAGCCAATTATTGCACAACTATATTCTACCCACCTCAAGACTCCGCTCCAATATAGAAGCATCAAGATATATGGACCAATAGGCTTTCTACAAACATTTCTATTCAATACCCATTGTTTCGTGTTCTGTCTTGTGTTGATGAAATTAATACCCTATTAATGCCACCTCTTGTTCTGTCTTGTGTTGATGAAATTAATTAATGCCACATCACACCTTCCACCTCACTCAAATGTAGATATAAAATCGGAGATGCGTAAGTTCTATTCAGTTGTGTATTTGTAAACTAAAGTCTTTGAAAATGTAATAAGTTTTACGAAACGCGCTCGTGTCGTGTCAGACTAGAAATAAAAATGAATTTTGGAGAATTGATTTTTGATTTACCTCCAACAGTGAAAAGAAATGTACGAAAGATTGAGAAAATTCGTGTTAGAATTATTAATCTTACTTTTTCGGTCATATTTAATAATATATGTCTACAGGAAAGACTGCTACCAAAATATACTAATATATATATATATATATATATATATATATATATATATATATATATATATATATATATATATATATATATATATATATATATATATATATAACTAATATATATTGTGTGTTTACGTTTCTGGCATAAACCACGGACAATTACAGACATTACAATATATGCACAGATATATGGAATTGAATGTGACCAGTCATGTAATCACATTATGATTGTAAAAGAGAGATTTGTTGCACGATGACTGCAATGTAAACACTTATTTCATCAGAGCAATTGTATAATATGTCTTTGTGTCATTACAGGTAGGTGTTTAAGAAGCCTTCAAAGGACACCATTATGGCATTGATAAGGTAAGTTTATCTTGCCTTTCGTTTGATCCAGGGCAGCTGAGTGGACAGCGCTTCGGATTCGTAGTCCTGAGGTTCCGGGTTCAGTCCCCAGTAGAGGCGGAAACAAATGGGAAGAGTTTCTTTCACCCCTGATGCGTCTGTTCAGCTAGCAGTAAATAGGTACCTGGGAGTTAGACAGCTGCTACGAGCTGCTTCCTGAGAGGGAGGGGGGGTGGGGGGAAGAAAATAGGTCTGGTCGAGGACCGGGCCGCGGGGTCGCTGAGCCCCAAAATCATCTCAAAATAACTTCAAGAAGGTGGGTGAGGTAGTTCAAATTCCAAACTACACAGTTTGTAGTTCAAATGACTCGTTGTAACTGAGGATCAATATTGTCTAAATAGGTGTACATAATATTTTTCTTTGTCTGAATATTTTGAAAATTATTCAAACCATCAAATCTTGCGGTGTGCTAATTAGCCGCATTGTTGGCTTATTATGCTATTAGCCGCATTGTTGGCTTATTATGCTATTCAGTAATTATAAGTTACAACCATCGGTCCCATAATGATAAAAACATACTCATATACACACATACATATACAAAAGACAGACAAAGTATTCTCATGCAAAAGTGTCAGAGTAACAAGAATTATGATTCAGGACGTTAACTACTGTAAATTCAAATTCAAAATTCAAATTCAAAATTCAAATTCAAATTCAAAATTCAAATTCAAAATTCAAATTCAAAATTCAAATTCAAAATTCAAATTCAAAATTCAAATTCAAAATTCAAATTCAAAATTCAAATTCAAAATTCAAATTCAAAATTCAAATTCAAAATTCAAATTCAAATGTTTATTTAGGTAAAGTACATACATACAAGCGGTGATACAGATATTAATGAATTTATAGATAGAGCTAGTACATACAATGCCTAAAGCCACTGTTACGCCAAGCGTTTCTGGCAGGTCTGTATACAAACGAATTGATTATTAGTAAGTCTATCTAGAACAAAAACAACAATAATCAACATTAAAAAGCAATAAATAATAAAATATAATTAAAAAATCTCGTATAGGCAAATAAATTTTTAATAGGTCCTTCTAGGTATATCAAATGAAGATGAGGGAGAAGATTACATCATTGAGAAACGACAGCTCGAGTGATTGATGAAGACAAATGGAGATTGAATTGTAAATTATTTGTCACTGTATTTACAAAAAAGAGATCTTGAAAATATTTTACCTGCGGTGGAAGAAATCTATTTAAGTAGTGAGGAAGTCAAGTTGACCAAGCGTTACCAGGGAGCAAGTTATCAAACACAGGAAAATTAGTGCCCAACACGACTCCAGAACTGGACAAATTATTTTTCCGGGATCATTAAGGTTTTGGAAGACGGACGTTCAGTGAGGCCTTATCGTGCATATCTAATCAATCAATGCAGTTGAAAAGATAATGGAAATCTTGGAAGATTGCAAATGTTGGGCATATTTCCGAGAAGGGGTACTGATCACTTAATGCACCGAGCTCTTGACCAGTTAACTTAAACGTCTATTGAAAGAAAAATACTTGCATCGATAATCGCAAAGATTTGTTCGCTTACATCTTTAAGTAAATTAAAAAGAGGTTTGCAACATGGTAATTTACAATTTCCTGCTTGAATTCAAGAAATTTAATCTCAATATTTAAAGGAAAAAGATCAAATTATCTTATAGTGGAAATTTTGTTAACGTTTGTTTTCTTCGAGTTTACCAAAAATGGTAATATATAATATGTTGTTGTTGCCGAGTTTGCAACAAAAACACTGCTATAACGAAGGCATTCCCTTACACACCGTCAATGAGACAAGATGCTGAGGTTGCCACCAGCCTCCAAAGGGAATAAATGGCCAGCTGCCATTAACAGTTAGGGAAGACACTCCCATTAACTTAATCTCATCTGAAAACCTCACTCAAGCGATCATAACGACGTCTGCTAGAACATTACCACACATCCCAAAAGCACCCTCCCCCCTAATGCAGCAGCAAAAGTCTCTCTAATCTTTTGAAAAGGTTCAATGACGCTCCAGAAACCATTCAAGCATGGCATAATGTCCTTTTGTTTGGCAATGTATGCCGCACCGTTCCTCCAAGATGGGACAAATCACTTGCATCCTCGGTCATTAGGGCGATAAATGAATTCCTAAGGAGGGATAACCTAGTTCGTCTGCCTCCTCCAGCAAATGATACCAACACACCCATCACAGAAATGGTAACATCAACAACACATCAGAAACGCACAAAATCAGAGCACAAATCACCAAGAAAATTGAAGAGGGAAACACCGCAAGTGCTATTCGAGTCTTCACCAGCGACAGGAAAATTGCTGCTAAAAACTCAGCCCCAGCACGGGCCCTGCAAAGCAAGTACCCACCCAGAGCCCAACAAGTCGACAACATAGTACCGCCACCAGACGAGATCATTTTCAGACCCACTCATCCACTGGTGATCCTCTAGCTCCTCTTTTCTGTTTAGATATAAAATAAATTACTGAAAGCTTATCCAGAGAGTTCAACATCTGTTGGCCAGACCATATACTAGAAAGTGAAGGGACGACGACGTTTCGGTCCATCCTGGACCATTCTCAAGTCGATTGTGATGATTGTTGTTATAGATTCAACTACTCGGAACTGGTTCCAAGCAGCACGGGCTATGGTGAACCCGTAGTGGACTTACCTGGCACAGGAGCGGGGCTGTCGTGATTATTGAAGGAGAAGGAAAAAATAGCCAGTAGAGAGGCGAGGAGAAGAAAATCTTAGAGGAAGATAAGCAAGGCAAAGGTAGGGAAGGTAAGGTGTAATAAAGGAGATAGTAAGAATAAGAAAATAAGAACATAAGAACGAAGGTAACTGCAGAAGACCCATTGGCCCATACGAGGCAGCTCCTATATATACCACCCAATAAGAAAGGGATTATAAAAGGAATAAGAAGGGGGAAATAGTTGGAATAAGCAAGAGATCGTAAGAGAAAATAATGGAAAGAAAAAGAAGAAAAAGGAAACAGAAAGTAAGGTAAATGGAAAAGTAAGCTTATGTTAGGTCACGTTTGTTACCTAACATTTTTTTCCCCTAAGATTTTCTTCTCACCTCTCTTTTGCCTATTTATTGCCTTCTTCAATCACAATCGTCTTGAGAATGGTCCAGGACGGACCGAAAAGTCGTCGTCCCGTCACTTTCTATTGTGTGGTCTGGTCAACATATTTCAGCAACGTTATTGTGACACCTCGCCTTCAACATCTGTTTTTTGGACGATGGCACATAGCTGACCACCTCTTGGAAGACATCAGAAAAGTGAAGAAGCAATATGTATACCTGGGTCTCTTCCTAAACCTTGTCCGACTCTACACTCAATCGCACGCTGACTTTGTCTCCAGTAGCACAGAGCATCACCTTCACTCACCAGACCACTCCACAAGTGATCATATGAATTTCATCATGGCATTCCAATTGAATTATAATCGATCCAGCAATGCTGCTCAGTGTAGGAAAAGACCATCGATACTGGATACAAGTTCTGAAAGTGACGGCGAGTGGCATCACGTGAATAAGGCTAACAGGACAAGCCACTCCATGACGACCCATCGCCCATTAATCTCTCCAGCTTCTCCAGCTCTCCCAGCGCCTCAGACTAGATCTACGCTTCCAATCTTCAAAGTGCAGCACACCGAAGGTAAGTCTTCCTACGCTACTGTAGTGGACCTGGAAAAAGAGTACCCCCAGCTCCAGATCAGAGCAAAACCTAATCTCAGAGGAGAATACATTCTGAGGCCGAAAGACGAGTCGGCCGCTACGATTCTAAAAAATTACGCAAAATGTGAGGAACTGAAACCAGAGGATAAAATAAGTAAAATCATTGTCCTCCACTATCCCTTGCATATGGCCCTTGGCCATCTCGAAAAGCTGAACTATGTGGTGTCAGCAGAGAGATGCCACCTGTACGTACGTTTTGTGGTACGAACCACAAAACAGGAAACTCGACAAGTCCTTCTCACAGTAAGAGAACAGATCCCGGAAAAACTTGACCTTGGAATCTGGGGCATGTTTCAACACAGGCCTTACACCCCAGAACTCCTAAGATGCTTCAGATGTCAGAGATTTGGGCATCACAAAGATGGCTGCCAACGCCCAGTGAGGTGCGGAGTCTGCAGCCAGCCCCATGACACAAAAACATGTATTGATAAACTCAAGGCAAACCACCCTGTTCAGGCAAAATGCCCAAATTGTTCAAAGGCACATCATGCCTGGAACTTGAAATGCCCTGAAAGGCTCAAAAGGCTTCAAACGAACCCCACCACTCCTACAGCGGAGCCGAAACCCCCACCAAAACTAATACCAGCTCCCATGCCCACTAAAACCGCGTGGGGTCTACCCATTCAGGAAGAGGGGGCACACGGCCCTTCACCATCGGCCATGGTGAAGGGTGAGAAGTCCTCTGTACAGGACAAAAAGAAAGATGGAGGACACAAGAATCATGTTCAAAGCAGTCGGCCTCCCATATCATCCAGTAAGCACACTGGGGCCAATAGGAGTAGCAATTCCAGTGTCAAAGTTACCACCGAGAAGGGTCTAAAAGCTACTAGGCCCCAAACCTGCACAGCATTAAATGGTGCTCCCACTGAACTGGACGCTCTCTGGCCAATGCTCAAAACTTTAGTCACTGAGTTGATCGAAAGTCTGCTGTCATCACATGGAATCAAGCAAACCACAGAGACTCGGAAGACAATTGAGCACAAGCTCAAGAAATTCGAAGATGTAATATCCACACCGTCAAGACAGCAGGGCAGGAGACACCCCCATAAAAAACAGATAGAGTCCAGCTCATCGGAAAGCGACATTGATGAGTCAATTTCAGGTCCACTAAGAACCTATACACCAATTGCAACTTCTATGGCGTGTTCATCAGACTCCATGGATACCACGGAATTATCAGCAAATTCCAAGAACCTAGAGGTCTAAAGATCCTACAATGGAATGCGCAAGGACTGCGCACTAAATTGCAACACTTGCAATGCATAGCAGCAACCAAGGGCATTGACATCCTGATACTACAGGAGAGCTTGCTTCGAGCCGGATTAGAACCTAAAATCTCAGGCTATCGAGGCTTCTTCCTTCCATGGATCAATGGGCAATCCAGGGGATGTGCAATCTATGTAAAATGTGACCTGATCTCCAAATCCATAACCAGCCCACCCGATTGTGGAGCAGGGACAGAGGTAATGGGAGTAACCATTGAGCTAAGACGCGACAAACTTGAAGTGTTCAATGTGTACAGGTCTCCACAAGCCGAAATGGATCTCTGTGTTATTTGGACACGCGACAACAACAAACACAATCATTTGTGGAGATTTTAATGCCCATCATCGATTGGCACTGGGCTCGAACAGAACAAATGAAGCCGGCATACATTTTACACATCTACTGGACCAGCTTCCAGAAATACAAATCCTAAACAAGAATGAACCTACCCACATCCAAGGAGGCAGATTAGACCTGACCTTCGTTTCAGCCTCCCTAAGAGATGCAGCAACATGGTCCGTTGAGCCCACACTCACAAGCGACCACTATGGGGTCCAAATTGATCTTCAGTTAGACCTACCCATCCCACCTCCGCCTCCATCTGAAGCCTGGAACTTTGCTTTAGCAAACTGGGACCGATTTCAAAACCTCATTTCAGAGTGGCAAAGAAACTATGATCTTCCCGAAGACATTAATCAGGCAGAACAAGAATTTGTCAAAGCGATTCAAAGTGCAGCCAACCACTCAATCCCACTGAAAAAACAGTCCACCGGACACCATAAAGATCATTGGTACTATTGCGAACGTGTCAAAGAACTCAACCATAGACTCAATAGAACAAGAAAGCTATACAAAAAGCAGCCAAGTGACCGCAACAGGATCTTACTTTGTGAGGTCAAGGAACATGTACATCGAGAGACCAGACAAATAAAAGAACAAAAGTGGCTGGAATGGTGTTCACACCTGAATGAACACACCTCTCTCGGAGAGATGTGGCAGCAAATTCACCGAGCCAAAGGGAATAAAACACCTAAAGCTCCACACCCCAAGGATCCTCAACAGGAAGCCGAAGTACTGGCAACCAGGTTTGCAGAGAGCAGCCAGCAATCAACTTCCACCAGATGTATTAGCAGTACAGACCGGACTAGAGGAAGAAAGGTGGCACAGAATCCTTACAGCATGTGAAGAAGTCTATGACACTAATGCCCCCTTCACACTGGATGAGCTCAATCGGGCTAAGAAAAACTCCAAGGATACATTCCCTGGAGCCGACAAAATAACCTATAAAATTATTAGAAACCTCGGCCCAGAGGGAGACGCTGCATACCTAAGGTTAATTAATTTAGCCTGGACTTCTCAAACTAGACCTTCTGCTTGGAATAGAACAGACATAGTGCCGATCCCAAAACCCAAAGATCCAGCTAATCCCAGGCCCATCTCTCTCCAAAGCTGTGCAGCCAAGACGGCTGACAGAATGGCACTCAACAGACTGGAGTGGAAAATGCCTAAACTGCACTATGATATGTATGCCTATAGAAGAGGGGTTGGCACAGTGGAATGTATTACAACTCTGTTAGCCCACTTGAATAACAGACCAGGAATGCTGATATTCCTGGACCTCGAAAAAGCCTTTGAACTGGCTAGCGCCCCAGCTTTTCTCTGCTGCCTCATTGACAAAGAGGTCAGAGGCAACCTGCTCTCCTGGACCAAAAACTGTCTCATAAACAGAGAAGCAAGAGTAAAACTTCATGGCACAGTCTCTGAGTACAAAAGTCATGAAAATGGTACACCGCAAGGAGGTATTCTCAGCCCTCTTCTCTTCAACTGTTTAATGGAAAGAATAATGAGGTTGAAACTCCCACATCACTGCAGGCTGCTAAACTACGCGGACGACTTTGTCATCATCATAAAAGGAAGGGAAGCAGCGTGCCTTGCACCCAAATGCTTAGACTGCATCAGTAAAGAGGCAAAACAGATTGGGATCAAACTCAACCCCTCAAAGTCAAAGGCCATGCCCATAAAAATAGCGAAGCCCAACATCCAACTCACAGTACAGGGTCAACCAATTGAATGGGTGGACACCTATCAGTATCTAGGAATCATCCTGGACACACACATGAATTTTAATGCTGAGGTCACTTACTTGAGAGAGCGAGCTGCGGCCCAGACGGCAATTCTCAGGTCGCTAACCTCCCTTTCTGGAGGAGCCAATCTGCAAGTCCTTCGCACATACTATGTACAGGCAGTCAGATCAGTGATCGATTATGCCGCACCTGCACTCGCAAATCTATCACACCAACAGTGGAAAAAGCTTGAAGTTGCCCAAAACAATGCTATGAGAGCTGCACTGGGAGCCCCCATGTGGACCAGGCTTGAAACTCTTAGACTGGAGACGGGTTTGCCCTCTCTACAAGAAAGAATATCACAAAGGACAGCTACAATTGTCAGTAAGATAATTATTTCTTCTGATCCAATCCCAGTACGGCAGGCCTTGGTGGTTGGACTAGGCCAAAACAATGGAAACTCTTGGGCTGCACGAGCAGGTAATGTCCTAAACAGGCTACATTTAAAAAACATGATTCTTGATAGAGAGGGTGATCATCCACACCCAAATTACACTCCTTCCGCGCCGTGGGAAGAGCCTACTTTCAAAATAGTAATAGAAAGTCTCCCAATGAAAAAGGCTGCCTATGATCCGACAATCCTAAGGCGCATAATAGAAGAGCAAATGTATAGCATAGCAGTAGCAGGAGCCACCCACATCTTCACAGACGGATCGGTGGACACAGAATATGAGTGCTGGCGCTGCTCTTTGCACGACCAGCGTACAGGCATATTGGAGACTGGGAGGACTAGTATCATCAACCCAAACTGAGCTGTTTGCCATACAACAGGCATTCGCATATGTGATTGCACAAAACACTCAAAATGCAATCATACACACAGACTCAAAAGCTGCACTTCAAATACTAGGACAAAAACAGTGGAAAGATAATGTGGAAATAATTACCACCATTTTGTATCTTGGAACAGTCGCTAAAGGCAAAGGACTCAACATAACTTTAAACTGGATCCCATCCCATATTGGAATCCCATTAAATGAAAAAGCTGATGAAATTGCTAAATTGGCAACTCGTCATCCAGTGATACATAAAACAATTCAACCCAGCCTAGAGAACATAAAAAACATCATCACCAAAAAACTCTCACATCTCAACAAAGCCGACCTACACCAGAGAATAGCTGAAGGTTCGCCATCTGCAACATGGTATCTTCAGGTAACCAAATTAGAAAGGTTAAATATCCCAAAAGGAATCCACAGGGAAATAGCAGTTAGGTTATATAGACTACGTCTAGGTTACAGATACAACTGGGAGACTGGTGAACCCCGACAGAGAGAGTGCATCTTCTGCCAAACTGTCACAGAAAAGCCATTACTTCACTATCTTCTGGAATGTGAAGCAACCAATGACCTTAGAAGAGCTTTAAGAGTTCCTGAATCATGCAGTGGTCACCCTGAAGCCATCAACACAGCCACTCTCCTGGTCAACAAAAGTGTCCAGCAGCTGGACACCCTCATAAAGACTGTGAAGCAGTATCCTCCCCCGCGATAACAGCTTGATGGTTAAATGCAACCTCAGAATACTGAGAAAAAAAAATTGTACCACTTACGGGCTGTTCATGCCCGTGCCACCTCTTGGGTGGCTTAATCTTCATCAGTCATCACAATCGACTTGAGAATGGTCCAGGACGGACCGAAAAGTCGTCGTCCCTTTACATTCCAGTGTGTGGTCTGGTCAACATATTTCAGCCACGTTATTGTGACTCCTCGTCTTCAACATCTGTTTTTTTGGACGATGGCACATAGGTGACCACCTCTTGGAAGACATAAAAAAATGAAGAAGCAATATGTATACCTGGGTCTCTTCCTAAACCCTTCCAAGTGTAAAGTAGTCTCCAACCCAGACATCATAGCTTGAAAAAGATCCGTCTTGCCTGGAGCCCATGTCATTAGGGCCGAGAACAGCACCCTCCTTGGAGCCTCCCTCTGGTCTAACACCGTTGAGAAGATCCTCCATAAGAAAATCAGACCTCAGGAGTTAGGAAGACAGAATAGGTGACATCAATGCCCACAATACTTTTTATCTCCTCACTAAATGCTCATCCCTTCCGAGGCTAACATACTTTCTGAGGTGTGCCCCATCTTCTGACAGCCCAAAGCTTGAAGCGTATGACTTCATACTGAAGACCATGCTGGAAAACGTTGTGAACCTTTTCCTCAATGACTGTCAGCAGAAACAAGTAACTCTTATTGTCAGGCTCGTCGGCCTGGGTGTCTGCAATGCCACCCAAATGGCTGTCCCAGCTTTCCTGTCTTTCTTCTTAGCATCAGATGACCTGGTCAAGGAAATTCTATCTGACAACCTGGGTCACTGAGTAGGGACACATGACCCCCACTATATGGAATGTGACACAAAGTGGGGTACTATGGCAGACCCAGCACTCAGACCATCCCCGCTGAAAGCCAGAAAACAATTACGCTAGGATCGCCCCATTGGTGACGACAAAGCCACAGCTTTGCTGGAGGCAGCAACAACCCCCAGTGATCGTGCACGCCTCACAGCTGTGCAGGCTCCCCATGCAGGGGACTTCCTTTTGGCAGGTCCTAAGTCTGCAACAGGCACACGTCTTGATCTGCAGCAGCTCTGTATTGCAAGTGCTCTTTGCCTTGCTGCCCCTATCCACACTGTTCATAGGTGTATTTGCAACGAGGCAGATGCAGACGAATATGGATTGCATGGCCTGCACTGTGGAAAATCAAGCGGTTAGCACTCACGACACGACGAAGCTAGTGACATCATTAAGAGGAGCCATGCCTCTGCCCAGTATCCAGCAGAGAGAGAGCAAATGGTTCTGAAGTGAGCAGAACTGATTGACGAGAGACAGGCATCTCTATTTCATTGTGTCTTAACATGTGTGTATATATCTGTACATATAGTGTACATGTGTGTTTGGTAATATAGATGAATTATAGCAGTGGTACATGTTTAGCACAAAATATTAATTCGTGAACTTAGTCAGGCCCCAGCCAAGTAACGTGTGTCGCACCTGACGATGATAAAAGATTAAGCCACCCAAGAAGTTGCACGGGCATGAACAGTCCGTAAGGCACCTGACGATGGACCCGGTGGGGAAGTAAGACACCTGACTAAGCCAGATGAATCCTCATTAGAATACCTTGAATTAAATACCTGATAAAGCAAAACTAGAGTACCAAACTGACTTAAATGTGTTGGGTTCACTGAAACGACAGTTCGATCCCATCACTGGACACCATCGACTCTAAAAACCCTTCAGTTCTGACGACCGAATTGGCTATCCTGAAGAAAGAAGCCAATGATCCCTGACCGACCATGAAACTTGCTTTCGCCTCAATCAAATCAGCGGCCCTTGTCACCTCACAAGGGATTAAGTGCTTTGGCATCAAGATTCTACCTGACCAGGGAAAGAAGGAACGACTCTACTCTTCACGACAATGTTTCAAGTGCTAAGCATGTACATTACCGCCACATGCACACAAAGCATCAAGTGCAGCATTTGCGCTCAAGATCACCACTACACAACCTGCAAGGCTGACACCAAATGCTGCCTTCTCTGTAAGGGAGACCACACCGCGATCTCATATCGCTGCCCTTGCAGACAGGATGCAATCGCTCAGATGATAGCCTCGGCGAAACTCGCCCTCCCCTGCCAACGCCTCAGCCACCGCCAGCCCCACAGGTACGCACACCAACCGCCCAGACGCCTTCCGTGTCCTTCGGTCCTTCCAGGTAGCGGCCTTTCCTTGCAACCATCTCAACCAGCACTCTAGGGGCCATCGCTCAGCCAGCGTCCCAGCCTCGACTATCTCCGGCCCATCCTGTCATCTCCCCAAACAATGGCATCACACCCGTCCTAATGCGCCTCGCATAACGGATCGCCGTGACCGACAACCGCTTGTTTGAACACTCAACACTATGTATACCAAATCCCAGAAGACTTTGATAAATTTGTTGATGACTTTAATAACCAAATTGAGAGCTGTCTCAGAATTCTGTCTTCGACTGGGGGCGAAGTAGCCCTCAGAAGAAGAAAATAAAATGGTATGAGAACGATTACATAAATATGCTCAATGCAAGTGTAAAGTACATGAGTAGAGAGTACCGGAGACATCTCCTTCTCCTTCATGAGGCAAATGCAGTGTTTAGAGCCCTAACAGAAACCCACACAAAGGACTACCATGATGGTGAAATATGGATCTCAGAGTACAATCTTTTCAGATGTGATAGGAAACACCGGCTTCAGGGTTGGGTCAGCCTCTACATCAAAGACACACTCATCTGTACTGAGCTGCTAAACTCCTCAAATGATATGGCGGAAGTGCTGATAATCAAAATAGAGATTCTAAATGTAGTTATTGTCCTTGTATATAAGTCACCGGAGGCAAACCCTCAGCAGTTTAAAGACCAACTAATGAAAATAGAACACTGCTTGGAAAACCTCACAAATCCAGCTCCGAACATCATCCTGCTTGGGGACTTCAACCTACGGCACCTGAAATGGAAGCACCTGGTTAATACAGTAATATCAGAAAGAATACCAGGAAGTAGCCTAAATGAACAGGCACATGCAAATGACCTGCTACGGTTGTGTGACAGGTTTGCCTTAAACCAGCAAATAGTAGAACCAACTAGGAAGGAGAACACGCTGAACCTCATTTTCACTAATAATGATGAATTGATCAGGAACATAATGATTACAAATACCTGTTACTCAGATCACAACTTAATTGAAGTTCTGACAACCATGGGGAGTAGACCTTCAAAACCAGTCCAGATTCCCGGTGGAGGAGATTTCAGCAAATTCAACTTCAATAATAAACAGATAAACTGGGAGCAAATAAACCAGGACTCCACAAAAATAAACTGGGAAGAACAGCTAGAAAATGCAAACCTGAACCAGTGCCTGGAAAAAATAAGCTCAGTAGCACTAGAAATATGTTCAAACCGCATACCCCTAAGAAAAAAGAGGAAGAGATGCAGATTGGAACGGGAACGTCGTTCCCTATATAGGCGAAGAAAACGAATCGCGGAACAACTTGAGAGTCGCACCCTATCTCAAGAACGGCGAAGAAGGTTAGGTAAAGAAATAGAAACAATTGAACGCAAGCTACAAGAATCATACAAAACCCAGGAGAGGCAAAGAGAGGAAAAGGCCATCAGTGAAATAGAGAGAAATCCGAAATATTTTTTCTCCTATGCAAAATCAAGATAAAAAACCACATCTAGTATCGGGCCCCAGCGAAAGGGAGATGGAACTTTCACCGATGACAATAAAGAAATGAGCGAGCTACTGAGGAAGCAGTACGACTCTGTTTTCAGTGAGCCATTAAACGCTCTAAAGATTGATAACCCAAATGAATTTTTCATGGATATGATACCAACATCAAATCATATATCAGACGTCACCCTATCCCCACTGGATTTTGAAGAAGCCATAAACAGTATGCCTATGCACTCTGCACCAGGCCCGGATTCTTGGAACTCCATATTCATCAAGAACTGTAAAAAACCATTATCGCAGGCCCTCCACATTCTGTGGAGACAAAGCCTAGATACTGGCGTTATTCCTGATATACTAAAAACAGCAGAGATAGCACCACTTCATAAAGGAGGAAATAAGGTAGAGGCAAAAAATTACAGACCGATAGCACTAACATCGCACATTATAAAATTTTTTGAGAGAGTGCTAAGAAGTAAGATCACAAAATACATGGAATCACAGCATCTCCATAACCCCGGACAACATGGTTTCAGAACAGGGCGCTCTTGCCTGTCGCAGTTGCTGGACCACTATGATATGGCATTAGATGCCATGGAAGACAAACAAAACACTGATGTAATTTACACAGATTTCGCAAAAGCTTTTGATAAATGTGACCATGGCGTTATTGCACATAAAATGCGTTCAAAAGGAATTACCGGAAAAATAGGCAGATGGATCTACAATTTCCTGACCAACAGAACCCAATGTGTAATAGTCAACAAAATAAAATCCAGCCCATCAACCGTGAAGAGCTCAGTCCCCCAGGGTACTGTGCTTGCTCCAGTACTTTTTCTCATCCTCATATCAGACATAGACAAGAACACAACCTATAGCACTGTATCATTCTTTGCAGATGACACTAGGATCTTCATGAGAGTAGGCAACATAGAGGACACGGCGAACCTCCAGTCAGATGTAGATCAGGTCTTTCTATGGGCTACAGAAAATAATATGGTGTTTAACGAAGATAAGTTCCAGCTCATGCGCTATGGAAAAAATGAAAGTATAAAAACGGAAACCACGTACAAAACTCAGGCAAATCATAACATAGGACGTAAAGGCAATGTAAAGGATCTGGGTGTACTCATGTCGGAAGATCTTACCTTTAAAGAACACAATAAAGTAGCCGTCACAACTGCAAGAAAAATGACAGGTTGGATAACAAGAACTTTTCACACTAGAGATGCTATACCGATGATGATACTTTTCAAAACGCTTGTGCTCTCTAGAGTGGAGTACTGCTGCACAATGACAGCCCCTTTCAAAGCTGGAGAAATTGCTGACCTGGAGAGCGTGCAGAGATCCTTTACTGCTAGAATCCACTCAGTAAAACACCTAAACTATTGGGACCGACTAAAGAGCCTAAATCTGTACTCCCTTGAGCGCAGGCGGGAGAGATACATAATAATTTACACGTGGAAAATATTAGAGGGGCTGGTCCCAAACCTGCAAACAGAAATAACATCACATGAGACCAGAAGACATGGCAGGATGTGCAGAATACCCCCGTTGAAAAGCGGAGGTGCAACAGGTACTCTGAGAGAGAAGTCTATCAACATCAGAGGCCCGAGACTGTTCAACACGCTTCCACTACACATAAGGGGCATAACTGGCAATCCCCTCACAGTGTTCAAGAGAGAACTGGATAAGCACCTCCAAAGGATACCTGATCAACCAGGCTGTGACTCATACGTCAGGCTGCGAGCAGTCGCGTCCAACAGCCTGGTTGATCAGTCCAGCAACCAGGAGGCCTGGTCGACGACCGGGCCGCGGGGACGCTAAGCCCCGGAAGCACCTCAAGGTAACCTCAAGGTGACATCCCACTGAAAGCAATCAAGGGCTGTTTAAAACTTATGTGTCAAGTAGCCAGGGAAGAGAAGATTGAAGAGTGGGAAAGACAATGGCTTGACTTCACTAGCTCCATTGGAAGAGAAACATCTGCGAGACAAGTGTGGGCAAACATTCAGATAGCTAAGGGGTGGCAGAACTCGGCCTTCGGCTCACAAAGACCCCAAGGGTAAGGTTGAGGTATTAATATTCCTGAATAGGGGCTATTCAGTAAATTCAGTTTTAATAATAAAAGGATAGACTGGGAGAAAATAAATAGGGAACTTACAAACATTCCATGGGGAACTGTTCTAAGTAATACAAATCCTACAGAAGGAATAGAAAAACTGATTTCGGAACCGTATCAAGTCTGTCTGAAACATGTTCCTTTGAGGAAAGCCAGAAAGAGATCCAACATAGAAAGAGAACGCAGACGACACTATAAAAAAAAGGGAAAAAAATAACCAAAATGTTTATGCAGACACGAATTTCCCGTCAAAGAAGGAATAATTTAAATAGGGAGATTGAAGAAATCGAGCGGAAATTGAAACACTCATATCAAACTGAAGAAAGGCTGTTAGAACAGAAAGTAATTCAGGAAATAAAGAAAAATCCAAAATACTTCTTCACATATGCGAAATCAAAAGCAAAAACCACTGCCAGTATTGGACCTATTCGTACAAGTGAAGGTTCATACACGGAGGATGACAAAGAAATTAGTGAAATCCTAAAAAAGCAGTATGAGGACATGTTTAGCACTCCAATAAACAACATGAAGGTGGAAGATCCAGACAATTTCTTTATGCGGGATATTCAAACCCCTGTAAATATAACTATCAACACGAGCGTACTAGACTTTGAAAGAGAAATTGAAAACATGCCCATGCACTCGGCCCTGGGTCCAGATTCATGGAATTCAATATTTATAACGAAATGCAAAGTGCTGGTAGCACAGGCACTCAGTATAGTGTGGAGAAAGAGCTTGGACACGGGGGAGATACCAGATGCACTTAAAGTAGCAGACATAGCCCTTCTACACAAGGGAGGGAGCAAAGCATTGGCAAAAAATTATAGACCAGTTGCACTAACGTCGCACATTATAAAATATTATGAGAATGATTAGGAGTCAGGTCACCAATTTCATAGAGTCCAATGACCTTCACAAACCAGGCCAACATGGATTTCGAGCGGGAAGATCGTGCCTCTCACAGCTACTTGATCACTACGACAGTCACTGAGGCCTTAGAAGAAAAACAGAATGCTGATGTGATATACACAGACTTCACAAAGGCTTTCGATAAATGTGACCATGGCGTGATAGCACACAAAATGAAGTCAATGGGAATAACCGGTAAAGTAGGACGCTGGATACTCAGTTTTGTCAAACAGGACTCAGCGAGTAACTGTCAACCATATAAAATCTAGTCCAAGTGCAGTTAAAAGCTCTGTACCTCAGGGTACAGTCCTTGCACTGTTGCTTTTCCTTATACTCATATCAGATATAGACAAACATACAAGTCAGTTTCGTATCATCCTTTGCAGATGACACAAAAATCAGTATAAAAATTACCTCAACTGAAGACATTGAAAAACTTCAAGCTGATATTAATAAAGCTTTCGACTGGGCATCAGAAAATAACATGTTGTTTAACAGTGATAAATTCCAAGTAATCAGGTACGGTAAAAATGAGGACCTTAAACATAATACAGGGCATAAAACACAATCAAATGTGCCCATAGTAGGAAAACAGCGTGTAAAGGATTTGGGAATAACGATGTCTGACGACCTAACGTTTAGAGAGCATAACCAAGCAAACATTGCGTCAGCCTGAAAAATGATCGGATGGATTACGAGAACTTTTAAATCCAGGGATCCCATCACAATGGTTGTACTCTTCAAGGCACTTGTGTTGTCCCGTCTTGAGTACTGCTCAGTACTCACTTCCCCCTTCAGAGCAGGATGGATTGCTGAAATAGAGGGAATACAGAGAACATATATGGCACACATAGACGCAATAAAGCACCTAAATTATTGCGATCATCTCAAAGCCCTCCAAATGTACTCACTCGAAAGAAGACGAGAGAGATATAAAATAATATACACGTGGAAGATACTGGAGGGCCAAGTACCAAATCTACACAGTAAAATAACAACGTACTGGAGTGAACGATATGGAAGAAAATGCAGAATATAACCAGTGAAGAGCAGGGGTGCCATAGACACAATCAGAGAACACTGTATAAACGTCCGCGGTTGTTCAACACCCTCCCAGCGAGCATAAGAAATATTGCCGGAACAACCGTGGACATCTTCAAGAGGAAACTAGATTGTTTCTTCCAAGGAGTGCCGGACCAACCAGGCTGTGGTGGGTATGTGGACCTGTGGGCCGCTCCAAGCAACAGCCTAGTGGACCAAACTCTCACAAGTCAAGCCTGGCCTCGGGCCGGGCTTGGGGAGTAGAAGAACTCCCAGAACCCCATCAACCAGGTATCAACTAGGTAATACAGAAGTGGAGTGATGCAGCATCCCCCTCCTCCCTCCTTGGTGAAATAAGCAGGGAACAGCTCCTGCAATATAATAACCGAGGAATTAGGATAACAAGATCACAGTCTAGTGATGACGAGTATGGGGAACCAATCACAACCCAGGAATTAAGGAAGGGGGGCCTATAAAAAAGGGTAAAAGTACAGCATCTGGTGAAGATGGCATCACCTACGACATACTCATTGCACTGTGTGAAGTGTCTGGGAATCCACTACTCCACCTGTTTTAACAAATCATTCCTATGTGGAGTGTTGCCCACACAATGGAAACACGCAATAATTGTTCCCATACCAAAGCCCAATGACCCCGGCAATTAAAGACCTATCAGTCTCATGTCATGCACATGCAAGATGCTTGAAAGGATCTTCCTAAACCGACTGTTGCACAAAATAGGTAGACTAGGGGAGAAGGGACGGGGTCAACGGGTTTGTCAAAGGACGGAGCACAGCAAACTGTATAATTAATTACTTGGCTAATGACACATAAGTATTCTGTATTTGTTGACCTCGAAGGCTCCCCTCGGCAAAGCACAGGAGATTGCGATCCTGGACGAGCTTGCATGCAAGGGTGTCAAGGGGAGACTCGGGAAATGGATTGCTACCTCACAGGGAAACACTAATGGTGCAGGGATCTGCACTGATTTAAAAGCAGCGTTACAAAGCCTTCGTTAAAATCGGGCAGAAAATTTTGCAATAGTCGCTGAAATCAAGAGAGCTGTGATAGTACTTACCAACCAGGGAAGAGTCGTCAAATTTCTGTGGGTCCCTTCCCATGTTGGAATCTGTGGAAATGAACGAGCAGATGTGCTGGCTGCTGAAGCCGCTGAAGGAGACCATATTGAATACTTCATACACAAGACTCTTCTACAAATTTAGAGGTATTATCAGGCAATATCACCGTGACAGGGTAACTGAGAAAAGGAGGACAGAAGAACAAATCGGTGAATCTGTACGCTGGTACAACATGGTTGCAATTGGCACTCCCAATCATTATGGAATAAGAGGAGGTGGCCGTGGGAGAGAATCGGTAATAGCAAGAATCCGTCTTGGATATAAATATCCATGGAAATTCAGAATGGAAACAACAGTTGAGCAGAGATGTTGAAGAGAGTGATGGACACCGTCTTGACCACTACCTGAGAGAATGTAAACGTCTAAGAATCATTAGAAATATGCCACATTGTTTGAGTTAGGAAAATACCATTTGTCAAATATAGATACTGTTCTTAAAAGATTCCTCAATTTTGTACCCGCAAGATAACGTAAGATTTTCAGAGTGGACAGTGTTAATCTTCTTGTTTAAGAAGCTGCTCACTAGAGACAGTTAAGCAAGTTCCAGCTGTGTCTGGGTACAAGTGACAGGATCAGTAACGCTGCCCAATACTGTCACTATGGCGGTGTGTTCACTCACAGGATGAGTGGTGCTGCCCAATACTGTCACTATGGCGGTGTGTCCACTCACAAGATGAGTGGCGCTGCCCAATACTGTCACTATGGCGGTGTGTCCACTCACAGGATGAGTGGCGCTGCCCAATACTGTCACTATGGCGGTGTGTCCACTCACAGGATGAGTGGCGCTGCCCAATACTGTCACTATGGCGGTGTGTCCACTCACAGGATGAGTGGCGCTGCCCAATACTGTCACTATGGCGGTGTGTCCACTCACAGGATGAGTGGCGCTGCCCAATACTGTCACTATGGCGGTGTGTCCACTCACAAGATGAGTGGCGCTGCCCAATACTGCCACTATGGCGGTGTGTCCACTCACAGGATGAGTGGCGCTGCCCAATACTGTCACTATGGCGGTGTGTCCACTCACAGGATGAGTGGCGCTGCCCAATACTGCCACTATGGCGGTGTGTCCACTCACAGGATGAATGGCGCTGCCCAATACTGTCACTGGCGGTGTGTCCACTCACAGGATGAGTGGCGCTGCCCAATACTGTCACTATGGCGGTGTGTCCACTCACAGGATGAGTGGCGCTGCCCAATACTGTCACTATGGCGGTGTGTCCACTCACAGGATGAGTGACGCTGCCCAATACTGTCACTATGGCGGTGTGTCCACTCACAGGATGAGTGACGCTGCCCAATATTGTCACTATGGCGGTGTGTCCACTCACAGGATGAGTGGCGCTGCCCAATACTGTCACTATGGCGGTGTGTCCACTCACAGGATGAGTGGCGCTGCCCAATACTGTCACTATGGCGGTGTGTCCACTCACAGGATGAGTGACGCTGCCCAATACTGTCACTATGGCGGTGTGTCCACTCACAGGATGAGTGGCGCTGCCCAATACTGTCACTATGGCGGTGTGTCCACTCACAGCATGAGTGGCGCTGCCCAATACTGTCACTATGGCGGTGTGTCCACTCACAGGATGAGTGGCGCTGCCCAATACTGTCACTATGGCGGTGTGTCCACTCACAGGATGAGTGGCGCTGCCCAATACTGTCACTATGGCGGTGTGTCCACTCACAAGATGAGTGGCGCTGCCCAATACTGCCACTATGGCGGTGTGTCCACTCACAGGATGAGTGGCGCTGCCCAATACTGTCACTATGGCGGTGTGTCCACTCACAGGATGAGTGGCGCTGCCCAATACTGCCACTATGGCGGTGTGTCCACTCACAGGATGAATGGCGCTGCCCAATACTGTCACTGGCGGTGTGTCCACTCACAGGATGAGTGGCGCTGCCCAATACTGTCACTATGGCGGTGTGTCCACTCACAGGATGAGTGGCGCTGCCCAATACTGTCACTATGGCGGTGTGTCCACTCACAGGATGAGTGACGCTGCCCAATACTGTCACTATGGCGGTGTGTCCACTCACAGGATGAGTGACGCTGCCCAATATTGTCACTATGGCGGTGTGTCCACTCACAGGATGAGTGGCGCTGCCCAATACTGTCACTATGGCGGTGTGTCCACTCACAGGATGAGTGGCGCTGCCCAATACTGTCACTATGGCGGTGTGTCCACTCACAGGATGAGTGACGCTGCCCAATACTGTCACTATGGCGGTGTGTCCACTCACAGGATGAGTGGCGCTGCCCAATACTGTCACTATGGCGGTGTGTCCACTCACAGCATGAGTGGCGCTGCCCAATACTGTCACTATGGCGGTGTGTCCACTCACAGCATGAGTGGCGCTGCCCAATACTGTCACTATGGCGGTGTGTCCACTCACAAGATGAGTGGCGCTGCCCAATACTGTCACTATGGCGGTGTGTCCACTCACAGGATGAGTGGCGCTGCCCAATACTATCACAATGGAGGTGTGTCCACTCACAGGATGAGTGGCGCTGCCCAATACTGTCACTATGGCGGTTTGTCCACTCACAAGGTGAGTGGCGCTGCCCAATACTGTCACTATGGCGGTGTGTCCACTCACAGGATGAGTGGCGCTGCCCAATACTGTCACTATGGCGGTGTGTCCACTCACAGCATGAGTGGCGCTGCCCAATACTGTCACTATGGCGGTGTGTCCACTCACAGCATGAGTGGCGCTGCCCAATACTGTCACTATGGCGGTGTGTCCACTCACAGGATGAGTGACGCTGCCCAATACTATCACAATGGAGGTGTGTCCACTCACAGGATGAGTGGCGCTGCCCAATACTGTCACTATGGCGGTTTGTCCACTCACAAGGTGAGTGGCGCTGCCCAATACTGTCACTATGGCGGTGTGTCCACTCACAGGATGAGTGGCGCTGCCCAATACTGTCACTATGGCGGTTTGTCCACTCACAAGGTGAGTGGCGCTGCCCAATACTGTCACTATGGCGGTGTGTCCACTCACAGGATGGGTGACGCTGCCCAATACTGTCACTATGGCGGTGTGTCCACTCACAGGATGAGTGGCGCTGCCCAATACTGTCACTATGGCGGTGTGTCCACTCACAGGATGAGTGACGCTGCCCAATACTGTCACTATGGCGGTGTGTCCACTCACAGGATGAGTGGCGCTGCCCAATACTGTCACTATGGCGGTGTGTCCACTCACAAGGTGAGTGGCGCTGCCCAATACTGTCACTATGGCGGTGTGTCCACTCACAGCATGAGTTACACTGTTCAATAAACTCGCTTTCGGGGCAAAATTTAAAATTTAAGCCCTGTATGCCACAAATGGCCTTACCGGCATGTGCGTTCCTGAGGCAGTGCTGGCCCCACCTAGAGAGGCCCCTGCATCTCCAACCATGCAATTGGGACTCTGAGGCACAACAACGACCAGCTCGCCATCCACCATAACAACCATTCATAACCATCCACACAATCAGCCCCCACCAGAATCGCTGCCGGCGCCATTGCTAGCTGGTTACACGTGGTTTGGTTCCCTGGAAAACTTAAGATTCTAAGCACCCATCAACTCAAATCATTACGGTTTTGTGAGGAAGAACACATCAGTACTTCAAGACCCGGAGAATATCTTATTTGGAAGGAAACAAGGCCGATTTCGTCTACAAATGATGGAAAAACAACGTTGTTGATTATCTGCTGCCCAGCTGACTTGTATTTTGCACAACCCAGTATGCAGGTGACCCAGATTGTCATATTATACTCGTCGCCCATGACCGAGTTTTTTCTTTTTTTTGTGAGGACCGTATCACTGACCAGATATCACTCAGTGACCAGATAGCAAGTCCTACCCTGAAGGGCGAGGCGATACCCTGCAGGCATCGCCACAAGGGGGCACCTTAGAAGGTGTATTTAGCCTAACAGGGAAAGATTGACCAAACAGCTCAATTAGGTGTTAGTTATCCCTGATTCCACCTGGAAGAATCATTTTACGACCTCCATTGGAGGGGAATGAATTTCTTCAGGCCTGGAAGTATCTCAGGCATTAGGTAGGGCAAGGAATCGCTCCTCACTTCATGGAGACGTCATGGGGAAGTCAAAGAGAAAGAGGCAATGGAGGCAGCTTTCGACGAGGAGGGACAGTGGACTGAGATGCAGCAGGCACCGAAGAAAACTGCTATCGAGGCTCCACTACGTGCTTCTACCAGCAAGACAGCAGACATAATGGACTTAGAAAGGACAGCACCAGTCAGTGCTGTCACCAGTGCTACACCAGTAAGCCAGTGTCAGACTTCTCTGTCCACCTCCCAACCACATGACGACAGTATGAGACAGGAGAGGACACCACCAGTCACACACCAGCCAGTGTCAGACTTCTCTGTCCACCTCCCAACCACATGACGACAGTATGAGACAGGAGAGGACACCACCAGTCACACACCAGACATCGCCAGACTCTGCACATCTTCCAAAATTCAAAATAATGCACACAGACCACTTTCCTACAGCATATGGAGTAGTAACGGCAATGGAAAAGGACCAACCAGAGCTCAAACTTTCCATCACAGTCAACCTGAAAGGACTGTTTCTTTTCCACTACTCTCTCTCTGCTTTCGTTTACTATTTCCCCGTTTGTTCCAAAAGCCCCATTCCTTATTCCCCACGTTCCCACCCCTATTCCCACCCCTATTCCCAGCCCTCTTCCCCAGCTCACACTCCTGGCCCGGGGCGCCAGACAATGCTAGCGAAACCAATATATTGCAAAGCATATTATTTTTCACCTACAGGGACACTCTAGGTATTAACAACCCTTGAGAGAGTGAGGATCGTGCGTGTCTTGGGCGGACTTCCCTTTGTCTTGAGTGTCCCTCGAGTGCGTCAGCCCCTTTCCTTGAGTGCGACTGGCTGGTTCCCAGTGTATTTCAATGCCTTCTTTGAGTGTCTCAGGCGAGTTCCCAGGAGTTCCTCGAGTTAAAGTTCCCTACCCACCCACCCCTATTAGTGCTTACCTGTTAATGCTTGCCTATTTGTGACAATGGGAAAGTGAGGTGTAGCTCTTGGTGCCCTGCCTTCTAGCTAGCCGTGTGTATATATATATTCCGAAGTGTGTGAGTTGATAAACGTGACAAGAACCACTTTGGAACGGTTGCACACCACAGCAACTTTGCAACATGTGCCCATTAGAAGAAATTCCGAATAGACAATGCTAGTCTCGGTCAACTTTGCAAGATTAACCCAACAATCCCAATCATTATTACATTTAGAACACCTTTGGTACTGTTGTACACATTAAATTCTCGATCAGTCTGGGAACATGTGCAAACTAGAGCCACATTAGAACATAGGTAAATATGTGTGTGTATATCACGAAAATAAACACGTGATTAAAAATGTGACAGTGTCAGACCACGGAGGAAAATTAAAACAGGAATTTCCTTAAGTACTTTCGTATATTAATACATCTTCAGAAGGAGTCTAAAGGTAAATATAGGTAAATATATATATATATATATATATATATATATATATATATATATATATATATATATATATATATATATATATATATATATATATATACACCCTTCAGACTGCCATTGATCCAAAAACCACCAGTTTGAGAACCCCTGATTTAGAACCACCCAGAATAGTTGCACTATTCGGTGGTGACCAATATAAATTATCCAACCTATCGTCAAAATTAAATAGGCCACGGCATTTTTTTTTTTTTTTTGGTTATAGCAACCAACGTTGCAAGTGCAGTTTACTATTAAATAAAAAAGTGACATCTCACATATAAATACGTTTTCTATGCATCGGACTCGTTAGGTGGGGTTGCTTTTGTGGTTCGTATGTGTAACTAGTTACGTTATAAAGTTCGATTTTTGACGGAGTGGCCATTCAAGCAGAGTGGCTAAATTAACGTATTTCTGCCATTTTCAGGTGCTAATAAAATTTTTTAAATTGTTTAAATTACGAAAACGCAAGTTTGTTGACGTGATGTAATGAGGAGGCCTAATTAACAGGCGTCATCATTACGAGTAATTAGGAGTAACGTAACTAATTAGGAGTGAGAGTAACTATGATAAGAGCATTAGGAGTAGTCAAGGTGTGGGAAAAACGGATCCGCGTAACACGGTTCAGGATTCATCAGGCATTTACGTAGGTTATCTTGAGATTATCTTGAGGTTATCTTGAGATTATCTTGAGGTTATCTTGAGATTATCTTGAGATTATCTTGAGGTTATCTTGAGATTATCTTGAGGTTATCTTGAGATTATCTTGAGGTTATCTAGATGATTTCGGGGCTTTGCGTTCCCGCGGCCCGGTCCTCCACCAGGCCTCCTCCTTCTTACACACCCCCTAGGAAGCAGCCTGTAGCAGCTGTCTAACTCCCAGGTACCTATTGACTGCTAGGTGAATAGGTGCATCAGGGTGAAAGAAACTCTACCCATTTGTTTCCGCCTCCACCGGGGATCGAACCCGGAACCTCAGGACTGCGAATCACGACCGCTGTCCACTCACCTGTCAGGCCCTCATGCTAACGAAACCTGTACATCTTTCCCAAATTATCTCGGCTTTTGTTTATATTAAACACATTTGGAGTTGCAAACTGCACAACCCAGGGTTGTTATCGTTATAAACAGCCTCGTAGTGCTTCACAACCCAGGGTTGTTATCGTTATAAACAGCCTCGTAGTGCTTCACAACCCAGGGTTGTTATCGTTATAAACAGCCTCGTAGTGCTTCACAACCCAGGGTTGTTATCGTTATAAACAGCCTCGTAGTGCTTCACAACCCAGGGTTGTTATCGTTATAAACAGCCTCGTAGTGCTTCACAACCCAGGGTTGTTATCGTTATAAACAGCCTCGTAGTGCTTCACAACCCAGGGTTGTTATCGTTATAAACAGCCTCGTAGTGCTTCACAACCCAGGATTGTTATCGTTATAAACAGCCTCGTAGTGCTTCACAACCCAGGGTTGTTATCGTTATAAACAGCCTCGTAGTGCTTCACAACCCAGGGTTGTTATCGTTATAAACAGCCTCGTAGTGCTTCACAACCCAGGGTTGTTATCGTTATAAACAGCCTCGTAGTGCTTCACAACCCAGGGTTGTTATCGTTATAAACAGCCTCGTAGTGCTTCACAACCCAGGGTTGTTATCGTTATAAACAGCCTCGTAGTGCTTCACAACCCAGGGTTGTTATCGTTTAAACAGCCTCGTAGTGCTTCACAACCCAGGGTTGTTATCGTTATAAACAGCCTCGTAGTGCTTCACAACCCAGGGTTGTTATCGTTATAAACAGCCTCGTAGTGCTTCACAACCCAGGGTTGTTATCGTTATAAACAGCCTCGTAGTGCTTCCCAACCCAGGGTTGTTATCGTTATAAACAGCCTCGTAGTGCTTCACAACCCAGGGTTGTTATCGTTATAAACAGCCTCGTAGTGCTTCACAACCCAGGGTTGTTATCGTTATAAACAGCCTCGTAGTGCTTCCCAACCCAGGGTTGTTATCGTTATAAACAGCCTCGTAGTGCTTCACAACCCAGGGTTGTTATCGTTATAAACAGCCTCGTAGTGCTTCCCAACCCAGGGTTGTTATCGTTATAAACAGCCTCGTAGTGCTTCACAACCCAGGGTTGTTATCGTTATAAACAGCCTCGTAGTGCTTCACAACCCAGGGTTGTTATCGTTATAAACAGCCTCGTAGTGCTTCACAACCCAGGGTTGTTATCGTTATAAACAGCCTCGTAGTGCTTCACAACCCAGGGTTGTTATCGTTATAAACAGCCTCGTAGTGCTTCACAACCCAGGGTTGTTATCGTTATAAACAGCCTCGTAGTGCTTCACAACCCAGGGTTGTTATCGTTATAAACAGCCTCGTAGTGCTTCACAACCCAGGGTTGTTATCGTTATAAACAGCCTCGTAGTGCTTCACAACCCAGGGTTGTTATCGTTATAAACAGCCTCGTAGTGCTTCACAACCCAGGGTTGTTATCGTTATAAACAGCCTCGTAGTGCTTCACAACCCAGGGTTGTTATCGTTATAAACAGCCTCGTAGTGCTTCACAACCCAGGGTTGTTATCGTTATAAACAGCCTCGTAGTGCTTCACAACCCAGGGTTGTTATCGTTATAAACAGCCTCGTAGTGCTTCACAACCCAGGGTTGTTATCGTTATAAACAGCCTCGTAGTGCTTCACAACCCAGGGTTGTTATCGTTATAAACAGCCTCGTAGTGCTTCACAACCCAGGGTTGTTATCGTTATAAACAGCCTCGTAGTGCTTCACAACCCAGGGTTGTTATCGTTATAAACAGCCTCGTAGTGCTTCACAACCCAGGGTTGTTATCGTTATAAACAGCCTCGTAGTGCTTCACAACCCAGGGTTGTTATCGTTATAAACAGCCTCGTAGTGCTTCACAACCCAGGGTTGTTATCGTTATAAACAGCCTCGTAGTGCTTCACAACCCAGGGTTGTTATCGTTATAAACAGCCTCGTAGTGCTTCACAACCCAGGGTTGTTATCGTTATAAACAGCCTCGTAGTGCTTCACAACCCAGGGTTGTTATCGTTATAAACAGCCTCGTAGTGCTTCACAACCCAGGGTTGTTATCGTTATAAACAGCCTCGTAGTGCTTCACAACCCAGGGTTGTTATCGTTATAAACAGCCTCGTAGTGCTTCACAACCCAGGGTTGTTATCGTTATAAACAGCCTCGTAGTGCTTCACAACCCAGGGTTGTTATCGTTATAAACAGCCTCGTAGTGCTTCACAACCCAGGGTTGTTATCGTTATAAACAGCCTCGTAGTGCTTCACAACCCAGGGTTGTTATCGTTATAAACAGCCTCGTAGTGCTTCACAACCCAGGGTTGTTATCGTTATAAACAGCCTCGTAGTGCTTCACAACCCAGGGTTGTTATCGTTATAAACAGCCTCGTAGTGCTTCACAACCCAGGGTTGTTATCGTTATAAACAGCCTCGTAGTGCTTCACAACCCAGGGTTGTTATCGTTATAAACAGCCTCGTAGTGCTTCACAACCCAGGGTTGTTATCGTTATAAACAGCCTCGTAGTGCTTCACAACCCAGGGTTGTTATCGTTATAAACAGCCTCGTAGTGCTTCACAACCCAGGGTTGTTATCGTTATAAACAGCCTCGTAGTGCTTCACAACCCAGGGTTGTTATCGTTATAAACAGCCTCGTAGTGCTTCACAACCCAGGGTTGTTATCGTTATAAACAGCCTCGTAGTGCTTCACAACCCAGGGTTGTTATCGTTATAAACAGCCTCGTAGTGCTTCACAACCCAGGGTTGTTATCGTTATAAACAGCCTCGTAGTGCTTCACAACCCAGGGTTGTTATCGTTATAAACAGCCTCGTAGTGCTTCACAACCCAGGGTTGTTATCGTTATAAACAGCCTCGTAGTGCTTCACAACCCAGGGTTGTTATCGTTATAAACAGCCTCGTAGTGCTTCACAACCCAGGGTTGTTATCGTTATAAACAGCCTCGTAGTGCTTCACAACCCAGGGTTGTTATCGTTATAAACAGCCTCGTAGTGCTTCACAACCCAGGGTTGTTATCGTTATAAACAGCCTCGTAGTGCTTCACAACCCAGGGTTGTTATCGTTATAAACAGCCTCGTAGTGCTTCACAACCCAGGGTTGTTATCGTTATAAACAGCCTCGTAGTGCTTCACAACCCAGGGTTGTTATCGTTATAAACAGCCTCGTAGTGCTTCACAACCCAGGGTTGTTATCGTTATAAACAGCCTCGTAGTGCTTCACAACCCAGGGTTGTTATCGTTATAAACAGCCTCGTAGTGCTTCACAACCCAGGGTTGTTATCGTTATAAACAGCCTCGTAGTGCTTCACAACCCAGGGTTGTTATCGTTATAAACAGCCTCGTAGTGCTTCACAACCCAGGGTTGTTATCGTTATAAACAGCCTCGTAGTGCTTCACAACCCAGGGTTGTTATCGTTATAAACAGCCTCGTAGTGCTTCACAACCCAGGGTTGTTATCGTTATAAACAGCCTCGTAGTGCTTCACAACCCAGGGTTGTTATCGTTATAAACAGCCTCGTAGTGCTTCACAACCCAGGGTTGTTATCGTTATAAACAGCCTCGTAGTGCTTCACAACCCAGGGTTGTTATCGTTATAAACAGCCTCGTAGTGCTTCACAACCCAGGGTTGTTATCGTTATAAACAGCCTCGTAGTGCTTCACAACCCAGGGTTGTTATCGTTATAAACAGCCTCGTAGTGCTTCACAACCCAGGGTTGTTATCGTTATAAACAGCCTCGTAGTGCTTCACAACCCAGGGTTGTTATCGTTATAAACAGCCTCGTAGTGCTTCACAACCCAGGGTTGTTATCGTTATAAACAGCCTCGTAGTGCTTCACAACCCAGGGTTGTTATCGTTATAAACAGCCTCGTAGTGCTTCACAACCCAGGGTTGTTATCGTTATAAACAGCCTCGTAGTGCTTCACAACCCAGGGTTGTTATCGTTATAAACAGCCTCGTAGTGCTTCACAACCCAGGGTTGTTATCGTTATAAACAGCCTCGTAGTGCTTCACAACCCAGGGTTGTTATCGTTATAAACAGCCTCGTAGTGCTTCACAACCCAGGGTTGTTATCGTTATAAACAGCCTCGTAGTGCTTCACAACCCAGGGTTGTTATCGTTATAAACAGCCTCGTAGTGCTTCACAACCCAGGGTTGTTATCGTTATAAACAGCCTCGTAGTGCTTCACAACCCAGGGTTGTTATCGTTATAAACAGCCTCGTAGTGCTTCACAACCCAGGGTTGTTATCGTTATAAACAGCCTCGTAGTGCTTCACAACCCAGGGTTGTTATCGTTATAAACAGCCTCGTAGTGCTTCACAACCCAGGGTTGTTATCGTTATAAACAGCCTCGTAGTGCTTTGGAGTTCATGAGATATTTAATAACTCCATACAAAGCCTCCTTGATTGAGGAAAGATCTACAGGTTTCGCAAATTAGAGTAGTAACGCAAGTGGCAAACAAGGAGTTGTGGGAGGGGCTGTTCAGCTGTTAGTGGTGACAGAGTATGACGACACTGGGCGAAAATTTCCGGTAATAACAAGCCCGAGTTCATCCCTAACAGCTGACAAGAGACAAATGCCCATCGGGAGTGCTGCCATCTGTCGGTGCCCCGCACCCCAAGCCCTGTATGGCGTTGTAAACAAATGAACCTCGGCTAGCCAACCACTCTTGGGGGCTCCCCCTGTTATAATGCGGCTATTGTGGCTGGCTTGGTGGCTTCTTACTGGCTCAGAGCATTCACAGTGGCTTATGTCTGCTTGTATTGTTTCTGAGAAATCGTCAGAGGAGGGAGAAAGGTTTTAAGAATGTTGTTGTCTGGAAGTGAATGCGGATTCATCTCGTCCGTTCGCGTGGGTGGTGGGGAGCTGCGTGGATTGGTTGATGAACACAGTTTAGGTCGTTCGGGGGATTGAGTTAGTTAGTTTTGGCTCACGTCAAGGCAATGATATTGTTCATGAAAGGTGTTCATCCCGTGGGGGTGACTGTTCATTGTGTGTGTGTGCAATATGGGCGATGCTATTCTTCGTGTGTTCATCATTTGTGGTGTTCATTTGTGGTGTTCATCATTTGTGGTGTTCATTATTTGGGGTGTTCATCAAGGGTGGCGTACATGCGTTGTGTTCACCATTTGTTCATCATCTTCACTAGTGGTAAACACAGAAAAATATGACCCTTGATAGCAAGGAAGACGAAGCACTTAGTGCACTCATTTCAAGTTACAACTTTTTCAAGTGTCTCGTTATTGTACAATTTGACTATTAGCTACCATAATCTTGTATTTCATTGGTTGTAAATAGTAACAGCGAAACAGGAAATATTACAAAAAAATTAATTAATAATTGACAATGAAGTTTGTGGCCATCTTCACTACCGCTATGAGGATAGTGTGTGTGTGTCACCTTCCGGACTCTCCTGATAGTGTGTGAGACCATCTGGACTTTCTTGATAGTGTGTGAGACCATCTGGAGTCTCCTGATAGTGTGTGAGACCATCTGGAGTCTCCTGATAGTGTGTGAGACCATCTGGAGTCTCCTGATAGTGTGTGAGACCATCTGGAGTCTCCTGATAGTGTGTGAGACCATCTGGAGTCTCCTGATAGTGTGTGAGACCATCTGGAGTCTCCTGATAGTGTGTGAGACCATCTGGAGTCTCCTGATAGTGTGTGAGACCATCTGGAGTCTCCTGATAGTGTGTGAGACCATCTGGAGTCTCCTGATAGTGTGTGAGACCATCTGGAGTCTCCTGATAGTGTGTGAGACCATCTGGAGTCTCCTGATAGTGTGTGGGACCATCTGGAGTCTCCTGATAGTGTGTGAGACCATCTGGAGTCTCCTTATAGTGTGTGAGACCATCTGGAGTCTCCTGATAGTGTGTGAGAGTATCTGGAGTCTTCTGATAGTGTGTGAGACCATCTGGAGTCTCCTGATAGTGTGTGAGACCATCTGGAGTCTCCTTATAGTGTGTGAGACCATCTGGAGTCTCCTGATAGTGTGTGAGACCATCTGGAGTCTCCTGATAGTGTGTGAGACCATCTGGAGTCTCCTGATAGTGTGTGAGACCATCTGGAGTCTCCTGATAGTGTGTGAGAGTATCTGGAGTCTTCTGATAGTGTGTGAGACCATCTGGAGTCTCCTGATAGTGTGTGAGACCATCTGGAGTCTCCTGATAGTGTGTGAGACCATCCGGAGTCTCCTGATAGTGTGTGAGACCATCTGGAGTCTCCTGATAGTGTGTGAGACCATCTGGAGTCTTCTGATAGTGTGTGAGAGTATTTGGAGTCTTCTGATAGTGTGTGAGACCATCTGGAGTCTCCTGATAGTGTGTATGTGTGTGTGTGAGTGTGTGTGTGTGTAGGCATCTTCACTCCCTGACAGTGAGAATAGTTTGTCATACAGATTACTGTATAATTACAGTAAACATTCAGCATTGTAATTACAGTTTCTGTATTCCATTCACTCATCAACTAAGAGATTTGCTATAGTTGATGCACGTGATTAATGTGCAACTGTAGACGTTCTTACGTGATAAAAGACATCAGTCTTCCAAATGGACAATTGATGTGCAATTGGATTTCGAAACATGGATTTTGAAGAATTAGTGATGCATTGCTGCAAAAATGTAATGGGTTCAGTAGCAATTTTTTTTTTCTTGTGATAGACAGTGTTGTATTTGGGAAAACATTAGCTGGTGGGAGTTAAGGTGGGAATACACTGTTCTTCTTGTTGTTCATTCTCCCACGGTGGCCTGAGGGAGGTGTTAGATTATTGCTCTCAGGGAATTGCCTGGGAGACATTGCATATCTCCCAGTTGCCTAAGGGAGAGTGCCCTTAGCCCCAAGGAGGAAGACACTCTGTACCTCCCACGGTGTTCTGAGCAAGGAATCCTAACCAACCACACCGTGGGAGTGTCAACATCTTGTCTCTCTGTGTTATGAACCCTGTAACGAAGCCTCTTTATCTCTAACGACTCTTAAACCAACCAGACCCGCCGAACAAGGGGCCAGAGAATGCTTATAAAACATACTCAGACAGGCCCCAAAGGCAAAAATATATAAATACAACAAAAAAATACAACAAAAAAACTTTGAGCTGAGGCATTGGAGGTGTGGAATACTTTCTAACGTGTCGAGAACCAGTTGAGTTGTATTTTTAGAACTTGGTATTCATGCGTATATACACTCACATATACACACACAAGCGTGTATTACACTGATAAGTTGAACTAGCCTAAACTAAGAAATACTAGCAGTATAGAGACGTTATATATATGTGTGACGGTAACGCGTTGGTGTTCGGCTGTTTCAAAAGCTAGGGGTAGGGCCTCGTCACATAAAGAAACAAAAAGAGAAAATCTGGAACTTTCGTCTGTGGTAAGGTAATGGGAAGACACACAAAACACAAGTAAATTGAACAATGAAATTTTAATTACGTTAGAAAAGCAAAACATGAATAAAATTGGACATAAAAATTGTAACATAAAATCAAACAAAATAATAAGAATAATCACTGGCAAATGAAAAGTTACGTTAAGACAAGTGAGTAATAGGAAGGAAATTATATTAGTGCAGGAATATTGGCTTCAAGCTGCCACCTCCCTTAGTACACGTAAGCCAAGGCTTAGTCTACCAATGAGACGTGTTGGAGAGCACGGTATATTCTGATGACTGTAGGTCGTGGGGCTCAGACGTCAGCTTGTGTGGTGGGTGGAGGAGCACGTGCGACGGGCGCCAGCCAATCAGCGATAGGCAGGCGACGTACAAGCAGTTTGCTGGTTTGAGTGGCGGAGGTGGAGCAGGTGTCCCGGTGCTGAATACGTTTGCTCTCTGGGCAAAACTTGGTGTTGTACTTGTTGGATATATCTTCTATATTAGTTGTTATTGTTGTTATTAGTTGTATAGGGACGTACTTAGGAGGGAAGAGCAGGCTCAATCTCTCTTGAAGGAGATTATCGTCACAATATATATATATATATATATATATATATATGTATGTATATATATATATATATATATATATATATATATATATATATATATATATATATATATATATATATATATAATATACACACAACTCGCACGCTCTTTACATACCACTCATACCACTCCATTCATGAAGGAATCTTGACCACCCCCCCCCCCTTCCTACCCTCGTCCACCCCCCCTACACACACACCCCTACACCCCCCCCCCCCCCCCCGTTCCTTGCATCTGCACCCACTCCAAGAACCTGAACTGACTGGGCACGGAAACAAATGCGTTTGTTGCTTGGAATTCTTTGGATGGTAGCGAGCATTTACCCGATGCTCTTTAGCGAAACCTGTTCATCTTTTCCTCAATCATGGCGGCTTTGTTGATGTATATTACAGAATTGTTTTAAACGGGGAAGAATTATGAGGTTGTTTATAATAATAACAACCTTTTGGTTGTGAGGTTTCAGAGCTCGTAAGTTGTATCTTTAACAACCCTTCCAGAGGTTGATAGGCCTTAATAACCCTTCCAAAGGTTGATAGGCCTTAATAACCCTTCCAGAGGTTGATAGGCCTTAATAACCCTTCCAGAGGTTGATAGGCCTTAATAACCCTTCCAGAGGTTGATAGGCCTTAATAACCCTTCCAGAGGTTGATAGGCCTTAATAACCCTTCCAGAGGTTGATAGGCCTTAATAACCCTTCCAGAGGTTGATAGGCCTTAATAACCCTTCCAGAGGTTGATAGGCCTTAATAACCCTTCCAGAGGTTGATAGGCCTTAATAACCCTTCCAGAGGTTGATAGGCCTTAATAACCCTTCCAGAGGTTGATAGGCCTTAATAACCCTTCCAGAGGTTGATAGGCCTTAATAACCCTTCCAGAGGTTGATAGGCCTTAATAACCCTTCCAGAGGTTGATAGGCCTTAATAACCCTTCCAGAGGTTGAGTAGTCTTAATAGCCCTTCCAGAAGTTGATATAGACCTTAATAGCCCTTCCAGAAGTTGATATAGACCTTAATAACCCTTCAGAGGTTGATATAAACCTTAATAACCCTTCAGAGGTTGATATAGGTTTAAATAACCCTTCAAAGGTTGATATAGGTCTTAGCCTATATCAATCAATCACTCATCGCAAGGTTAGCCTTAGTCAGAGTAGTTAGTAAATGGAATGCATTAGGCAGTGATGTGGTGGAGGCTGACTCCATACACAGTTTCAAATGTAGATATGATAGAGCCCAGTAGGCTCAGGAATCTGTACACCAGTTGATTGACAGTTGAGAGGCGGGACCAAAGAGCTAGAGCTCAACCCCCGCAAGAACAACTAGGTGAGTACACTCACTCTCTCTCTCTCTCTCTGCTCCCCCAAATACAAAATTTAGCATTTAATAAAGTGGAT
>NW_027189135.1:2397932-2404540 GCF_040958095.1 Procambarus clarkii
TATACAAACACACAGACTGTCTATGTATCTGGTAGAAACGCCATTCTCTTAAACACGGACTCGCGATCTCATTGTTGTAGGTGAATACAATCTCATTGTTGTAGGTGAATACAATCTCATTGTTGTAGGTGAATACAATCTCATTGTTGTAGGTGAATACAATCTCATTGATGGAGGTGAATACAATCTCATTGTTGTAGGTGAATACAATTCACGGTATAATTTAATGTCTTCACCTTCGCCAACAGACAGCCTGATTTGGGCTTATGATGACCAGGATGTGAATGACTGACAACCCAACTAGAAAAATACCGACCATAACTTGGGTGAAAATATATCATTATAACACGTGCAGACCGACTTTGTCTAAAGGTGAGGGATAGTACGCTTTTGCCCCCAAAGAGGGTGTTGCCCTAGGAAAACTTAATATCAGTCCACGCAGAACTAACCTCGCCAGACTGTGAATTAACATGAATTAACATATCCAGGCTGACTTGTTAATATCAAGGTGTGATTTTCTTGTTTGTTTGCTCCCGTTTAAAATATACACTATTCACGTGATCTGAGAAATTGTTAAAATTGGAGGGTCTTGTCAGGTGGACTGACAGTTGCTGACCTTTAACCTCTCTGACCTGCACGGGAATAAATGTGTTAAATTTGTAACATTTTGTTGTTGTTTTAAACTCCCGGATATGTGAAGTGTGTTGACGAAAAATAGGCGACTGTAATAGCCTATGATTCTTTTTATAATGTTCGTGTCCCTGGCAGTACCTAGGTCGATGGTTCGAATCCCCCTCATTACTCCAATTGATTTTCTCATTTGATCTTGTAATGTGTGAGTGTAAATATGTGACATACGGCTGGAACCAGTATGACAATATTAAGGAGGCAATTGAACCAGATCTTGCAAGTTGTTCTGCAAGATTCAGGGTGAAATGGATATATATTCCACTTAAGGGACGCTACCACTAACAGCTGTACCTTAAGCGTACCTTATCACCACACAAATCTGGCCCCAAATCGAAGTACAGATTAACCACTTGATGAAGTTGACCAAACCACACACTAGAAAGTGAAGAGACGACGACGTTTCACAGTCGACTTGAGAATGGTCCAGGACGGACCGAAACGTCGTCGTCCCTTCACTTTCTAGTGTGTGGTCTGGTCAACATATTTCAGCCACGTTATTGTGACTCCTCGCCTGCAAATTGATGAAGTACCAATGGAGAATGAGTATTAAAACAAATATTTAACATATTTAGGTACATTGATGCATTGGAGCAGTTGTTGTAGACTATATGAAAGATCACATAGTGTGTCAAGAGGTGCTAGCTTGGTGATACTAGAAAACTAAATTCTGCGTGATGTTAGGAAAAAAAATCCATATTTAACATAAGAATAGACCACAAGTGATGATGCGTATAAGTGGTTCACTCGATTTGCCACTCCGTAAGAAACTCGGTTGTTTTGCACGTATATGAATACGCGGGATGAGTGACGCTGCCCAATACTGTCACTATGGCGGTGTGTCCACTCACAGGATGAGTGACGCTGCCCAATACTGTCACTATGGCGGTGTGTCCACTCACAGGATGAGTGGCGCTGCCCAATACTGTCACTATGGCGGTGTGTCCACTCACAGGATGAGTGGCGCTGCCCAATACTGTCACTATGGCGGTGTGTCCACTCACAGGATGGGTGACGCTGTCCAATACTGTCACTATGGCGGTGTGTCCACTCACAGGATGGGTGACGCTGCCCAATACTGTCACTATGGCGGTGTGTCCACTCACAGGATGAGTGACGCTGCCCAATACTGTCACTATGGCGGTGTGTCCACTCACAGGATGAGTGGCGCTGCCCAATACTGTCACTATGGCGGTGTGTCCACTCACAGGATGAGTGGCGCTGCCCAATACTGTCACTATGGCGGTGTGTCCACTCACAGGATGAGTGACGCTGCCCAATGCTGTCACTATGGCGGTGTGTCCACTCACAGGATGAGTGGCTCTGCCCAATACTGTCACTATGGCGGTGTGTCCACTCACAGGATGAGTGACGCTGCCCAATACTGTCACTATGGCGGTGTGTACACTCACAGGATGAGTGGCGCTGCCCAATACTGTCACTATGGCGGTGTGTCCACTCACAGGATGAGTGACGCTGCCCAATACTGTCACTATGGCGGTGTGTCCACTCACAGGATGAGTGGCGCTGCCCAATACTGTCACTATGGCGGTGTGTCCACTCACAGGATGAGTGACGCTGCCCAATACTGTCACTATGGCGGTGTGTCCACTCACAGGATGAGTGACGCTGCCCAATACTGTCACTATGGCGGTGTGTCCACTCACAGGATGAGTGGCGCTGCCCAATACTGTCACTATGGCGGTGTGTCCACTCACAGGATGAGTGGCGCTGCCCAATACTGTCACTATGGCGGTGTGTCCACTCACAAGATGAGTGGCGCTGCCCAATACTGTCACTATGGTGGTGTGTCCACTCACAGGATGAGTGGCGCTGCCCAATACTGTCACTATGGCGGTGTGTCCACTCACAGGATGAGTGGCGCTGCCCAATACTGTCACTATGGCGGTGTGTCCACTCACAGGATGAGTGGCGCTGCCCAATACTGTCACTATGGCGGTGTGTCCACTCACAGGATGAGTGGCGCTGCCCAATACTGTCACTATGGCGGTGTGTCCACTCACAGGATGAGTGGCGCTGCCCAATACTGTCACTATGGCGGTGTGTCCACTCACAAGATGAGTGGCGCTGCCCAATACTGTCACTATGGTGGTGTGTCCACTCACAGGATGAGTGGCGCTGCCCAATACTGTCACTATGGCGGTGTGTCCACTCACAGGATGAGTGGCGCTGCCCAATACTGTCACTATGGCGGTGTGTCCACTCACAGGATGAGTGGCGCTGCCCAATACTGTCACTATGGCGGTGTGTCCACTCACAGGATGAGTGACGCTGCCCAATACTGTCACTATGGCGGTGTGTCCACTCACAGGATGAGTGGCGCTGCCCAATACTGTCACTATGGCGGTGTGTCCACTCACAGGATGAGTGGCGCTGCCCAATACTGTCACTATGGCGGTGTGTCCACTCCCAGGATGAGTGACGCTGCCCAATAAACTCGCCTTTCGAAGCAACATTAAAAAAAATAGGTAGGTAATGAAAGAACTTTTGATGGATTTCAAGTTTAAAACAGAGCTGTTCGATAATTTTCAAATCAGACTGAAGATATTTGTCAGTGAGTTTTATGCTAAAAATTTTAATTTAAAATTACACTGTCATCATAACTATTTCTGTTGAAGCATTAACTCAGATTCTAATCAAATGAGTTTAATAAACAATAAAGGGGTGACTGGGAAGAGTTCCAATATACTAAGAATCTGTAAGAATAGAGCAAAATGGATATATTCAGGACACACATTGCAAATTATTGTCACCGATAAACTAAGTCCCAAGAAACACGTGACTTAATCACAACGTTGAGGCGACGTATTAAATAAAGATTATTATCCTTGCTAACTCAGCTGTGTGCTAAGTTATAACTTCTCCATGGTAAAATTAGACACATTTCCTGCCAGAATTACCTGACCAACCAGGCTGTAGTGAATATGTAGTCCTGCGGACCGCTCCAAGCAACAGTCTATTGGCCCAAGCAATCGAGCGTCAAGACCAGATCCTGAGGGGGTGGGTGGACACTAGAAGAACTCTCAGAACCCGTTACAGGTACGATCCGGGTCTGCAGCGGCCTGATTCCAGTCCGGTTTGGTCGAGGAATCTCATCCCTCTGGTCTGAGCACAGTAGACATTCCTCCTACAGGGTGGTCGGTCCGTAGTGTAGATCTGATACTGATTGAACTCTGTTACCTTCCTTTCCTAAGTGTACTTGTTTAACTCCCCATTACTTTACTATTTGTTGAGCCCTATTAGTTAGTTATTCGTTGTTTAGTCCCTATTAGTTAGTTGATACTTTAGCCTTATTAGTTATTAGTTGTATTACTAAGGGTGGATATCAATAGAAGCTGCCTCGTATGGGCCAATAGGACTTCTGCAGTTACTTTCATTCTTATGTTCTTATGTTCTAAGACAACATTCTCAAGTTCTTATGTTCTAAGACAACATTCTTAAGTTCTTATGTTCTAAGACAACATTCTTAAGTTCTTATGTTCTAAGACAACATTCTTAAGTTCTTATGTTCTAAGACAACATTCTTAAGTTCTTATGTTCTAAGACAACATTCTTAAGTTCTTATGTTCTAAGACAACATTCTTAAGTTCTTATGTTCTAAGACAACATTCTTAAGTTCTTATGTTCTAAGACAACATTCTTAAGTTCTTATGTTCTAAGACAACATTCTTAAGTTCTTATGTTCTAAGACAACATTCTTAAGTTCTTATGTTCTAAGACAACATTCTTAAGTTCTTCTGTTCTAAGACACATTCTTAAGTCATTATGTTCTAAGACAACATTCTTAGGTTCTTATGTTCTAAGACAACATTCTTAAGTTCTTATGTTCTAAGACAACATTCTTAAGTTCTTATGTTCTAAGAAACATTCTTACATTCTTAAGTTCTTATGTTCTAAGACAACATTCTTAAGTTCTTATGTTCTAAGACAACATTCTTAAGTTCTTATGTTCTAAGACAACATTCTTAAGTTCTTATGTTCTAAGACAACATTCTTAAGTTCTTATGTTCTAAGACAACATTCTTAAGTTCTTATGTTCTAAGACAACATTCTTAAGTTCTTATGTTCTAAGACAACATTCTTAAGTTCTTATGTTCTAAGACAACATTCTTAAGTTCTTATGTTCTAAGACAACATTCTTAAGTTCTTATGTTCTAAGACAACATTCTTAAGTTCTTATGTTCTAAGACAACATTCTTAAGTTCTTATGTTCTAAGACAACATTCTTAAGTTCTTATGTTCTAAGACAACATTCTTAGTTCTATGTTCTAAGACAACATTCTTAAGTTCTTATGTTCTAAGACAACATTCTTAAGTTCTTATGTTCTAAGACAACATTCTTAAGTTCTTATGTTCTAAGACAACATTCTTAAGTTCTTATGTTCTAAGACAACATTCTTAAGTTCTTATGTTCTAAGACAACATTCTTAAGTTCTTATGTTCTAAGACAACATTCTTAAGTTCTTATGTTCTAAGACAACATTCTTAAGTTCTTATGTTCTAAGACAACATTCTTAAGTTCTTATGTTCTAAGACAACATTCTTAAGTTCTTATGTTCTAAGACAACATTCTTAAGTTCTTATGTTCTAAGACAACATTCTTAAGTTCTTATGTTCTAAGACAACATTCTTAAGTTCTTATGTTCTAAGACAACATTCTTAAGTTCTTATGTTCTAAGACAACATTCTTAAGTTCTTATGTTCTAAGACAACATTCTTAAGTTCTTATGTTCTAAGACAACATTCTTAAGTTCTTATGTTCTAAGACAACATTCTTAAGTTCTTATGTTCTAAGACAACATTCTTAAGTTCTTATGTTCTAAGACAACATTCTTAAGTTCTTATGTTCTAAGACAACATTCTTAAGTTCTTATGTTCTAAGACAACATTCTTAAGTTCTTATGTTCTAAGACAACATTCTTAAGTTCTTATGTTCTAAGACAACATTCTTAAGTTCTTATGTTCTAAGACAACATTCTTAAGTTCTTATGTTCTAAGACAACATTCTTAAGTTCTTATGTTCTAAGACAACATTCTTAAGTTCTTATGTTCTAAGACAACATTCTTAAGTTCTTATGTTCTAAGACAACATTCTTAAGTTCTTATGTTCTAACACAACATTCTTAAGTTCTTATGTTCTAACACAACATTCTTAAGTTCTTATGTTCTAACACAACATTCTTAAGTTCTTATGTTCTAACACAACATTCTTAAGTTCTTATGTTCTAACACAACATTCTTAAGTTCTTATGTTCTAACACAACATTCTTAAGTTCTTATGTTCTAACACAACATTCTTAAGTTCTTATGTTCTAAGACAACATTCTTAAGTTCTTATGTTCTAAGACAACATTCTTAAGTTCTTATGTTCTAAGACAACATTCTTAAGTTCTTATGTTCTAACACAACATTCTTAAGTTCTTATGTTCTAAGACAACATTCTTAAGTTCTTATGTTCTAAGACAACATTCTTAAGTTCTTATGTTCTAAGACAACATTCTTAAGTTCTTATGTTCTAAGACAACATTCTTAAGTTCTTATGTTCTAAGACAACATTCTTAAGTTCTTATGTTCTAAGACAACATTCTTAAGTTCTTATGTTCTAAGACAACATTCTTAAGTTCTTATGTTCTAAGACAACATTCTTAAGTTCTTATGTTCTAAGACAACATTCTTAAGTTCTAATGTTCTAAGACAACATTCTTAAGTTCTTATGTTCTAACACAACATTCTTAAGTTCTTATGTTCTAACACAACATTCTTAAGTTCTTATGTTCTAACACAACATTCTTAAGTTCTTATGTTCTAACACAACATTCTTATGTTCTTATTTTCTACCACAACATTCTTTTGTTCGTATCAGTTGATTAGACCTATGAGTTAATTATTTAGTTGTTTAA
>NW_027189135.1:2405040-2412540 GCF_040958095.1 Procambarus clarkii
AACTTTAGAACACTTTCCCACCAGGAGACTCGAACCCTAGCCAGCACAGAAGCCTTCCAGCAACTGGCATAACAGGTACGCCTTAACCCGCTCCACCACCTGCTCAGACCCTTAAAAGAGATGGTAATTTCGGAGTATTTAAATACACCAAAGATCACCACCTCCCAAGAGCACTAGAGCAAGTGAGGGGTCATTTATACGTTTATTTCATCAAGTCCCTGTTAATATGGGAAGACACAGTGTCTATGCTTAAGGCACAACTCTCCTAAACACGAGAGTGTTTAGGAGAGTCTATCTCTTTTAAGAGATAGAGATCTATCTCTATCTCTTTTAAGGGTCTGAGCAGGTGGTGGAGCGGGTTAAGGCGTACCTGTTATGCCAGTTGCTGGAAGGCTTCTGTGCTGGCTAGGGTTCGAGTCTCCTGGTGGGAAAGTGTTCTAAAGTTGTATACTTCACTCTCGTGTTGAGGAGAGTTGTGCCTTAAGCATAGACACTGTGTCTTCCCATATTAACAGGGACTTGATGAAATAAACGTATAAATGACCCCTCACTTGCTCTAGTGCTCTTGGGAGGTGGTGATCTTTGGTGTATTTAAATACTCCGAAATTACCATCTCTTTTAAGGGTCTGAGCAGGTGGTGGAGCGGGTTAAGGCGTACCTGTTATGCCAGTTGCTGGAAGGCTTCTGTGCTGGCTAGGGTTCGAGTCTCCTGGTGGGAAAGTGTTCTAAAGTTGTATACTTCACTCTCGTGTTTAGGAGAGTTGTGCCTTAAGCATAGACACTGTGTCTTCCCATATTAACAGGGACTTGATGAAATAAACGTATAAATGACCCCTCACTTGCTCTAGTGCTCTTGGGAGGTGGTGATCTTTGGTGTATTTAAATACTCCGAAATTACCATCTCTTTTAAGGGTCTGAGCAGGTGGTGGAGCGGGTTAAGGTGTACCTGTTATGCCAGTTGCTGGAAGGCTTCTGTGCTGGCTAGGGTTCGAGTCTCCTGGTGGGAAAGTGTTCTAAAGTTATATAAATATATATATATATATATATATATAAATATATATAATAATTACATATATATATATATATATATATATATATATATATATATATATATATATATATATATATATATATATATAATTATATATAATTATATATATATATATATTGTTACGGTGCCCTCTCCTATTTCTTTCGTTTGCCGGCTTAAAGAGTCATATCAGCTCTCCCTACTGATTCTCCATAGGTTCAGGGAGTCTATTGATATATGTGGCGACCAGGCTGGCTGCCAGTTAAGGGAGAAAGTTACATTATGAGTTGTAAGTAAGGGGAAATTGGCGCCCTGTTATAAAATGAAAGAGTATCCCCTAATGCAGGTTCCAAGGGGTTGTCATAGCCAGGGGGTGGTAATGGGGGACGAGCTCCCATGACCTATAAAATGCTCCTTACGGCATTCATCTCAAATAGCCTCTGACAACTAAGTCCAACTCCTGGCCTGCACGGGTGGCTTAGTCTAAGTCCGGCGGAACTGCTTTTACCGACAGGAGAAGGGGCGAGGGCGTGCCTCTGGCGCCTTAAAACCAGCTGCTCCGGGTAGATGGGACTCGATAGCCTGGGAAGGCAGCCCATCTAGGGGAAGGAAAACCCTGATTTTAAACCTCCGCTGCCTTGCGGCCATACCCTTTTTTGGGAAAGGCTTCAGGAGTCAACCTCGAGGAAAAATCCGGAGTTGGAGCCCCTAAGGCAGTTCGTTGTTGACGTCGACCTCGTTCTGGCAGCTCCTGCGACGTTGTTGGAACCATGCGTATTGGCATTTGCCTTTCTATTGGATAATTTCAGCAACGTGGAGAGGGGGGACCTGCTGCATGGGTAACAGCTTCTCCTCCATATCTACCTACCCAGGCTTTGCGCCCTGGAGAGGACACTCCAGCTTCGCCTCACAGCGTCAAACCAACACGGGAAGCGACAGTCTACCGGTTTTAAGTCTTCTGCTCGATTGGCGAAGAGTGTGACGCCAGGGGTTGCTTCCGACGGTGGGAGGGGTCATCGCGCCCCACTGGGCAGCTACCACCCGCCTCAAGCTGGGCAAACCCCAGCCAATAAGGTGTTGCCTCGCCACGGTCCGTTAACCTCACTGGGTGCGTGGGGTTTAGGGTGAAAACCGACAAGCGGCCCAACAACTTTGCACCAAGCAATACCAAACCATAGAAGAAAATATCAACTGCCCTAAAGCTGGGCACATGGAACGTCAGGACACTGACACCAGGTTTCTCTGACGACCTGTAAGAAATCAATGATGCCCGAAAAACAGCAATCATCGATAGGGAACTGAGCAAGCTGCAGATGGATATTGTTGCTCTCCAAGAGACCAGGCTCCCAGGATCAGGATCTGTGAGAGAGAGGACCTTCTCTTTCTTCTGGCAAGGAAAACCTCCAGATGAGACCAGAGAACATGGTGTGGGATTTGCCGTCAGGAATGCACTGTTGGGACACATTATGCCACCGATGGGGAAAACCGAACAAATTCTGTCTCTGTAACTGTACTCCCAAACAGGACCAGTCAATGTAATTAGTGCATATGCACCAACCCTGACTTCTCCAGCAGAGGCAAAGGAAAAATTCTACGATGACCTCAACAGAGTCATAGCGAGAATCCCTGTAAAGGAGCCACTGTTCATCCTCGGCGACTTCAACGCCAGAGTGGGTGCCGAGCACAACATTTGGCCCACTTGCCTGGGTCAATTCGGCATAGGAAGGATGAATGAGAACGGGCAACGTCTGCTAGAACTCTGCTGCCTTCATGGTCTTTGTGTCATCAACACGTTCTTCGGCACAAAGCCTCAACACCGAGTATCTTGGAGACACCCCAGATCCAAGCACTGGCACCAGCTTGACCTGATTCTTACCAGGCGTGCAAGTCTACCCAGCGTCAAGATTACGCGTAGCTACCAAAGTGCTGTCTGTGAGACCGATCACTCCCTGGTATGTAGCAGGGTCAAGATGCAACCAAAGAAGATTCATCACTCGAAAAAGGCGGGCAGACCTCGCATCGACACCACCAAGACCCGCAACCAGGACAAGGTGGAAGATTTTGCACACGCGCTCGAGGAAGCTCTCCCTGGCCCAGCCGGGGTCACTACCTGTAAAAGATGGGAGCACTTCAGAGACGCTGTGTTCAACGCTGCCATTTCCACCTTTGGCAAGAAGACCAGCAGGTCGGCAGGCTGGTTCGAGGCTCACTCGGAAGAGATGACACCTGTAATCGAAGAGAAGAGAAACGCCTTGGCAGCCTACAAAGCCTGCCCAAGTCAGCGCAACTTACAGATCCTTCGGGCCGTCCGCTGCAAAGTGCAGCAGAGCGCCAGGCGATGTGCCAACAACTATTGGCTCCAGCTCTGCTCCCAGATACAGACTGCAGCGGATACAGGCAATGTAAGGGGAATGTATGACGGCATCAAGCAGGCCCTCGGCCCAATCCAGAGGAAGACCGCTCCTCTGAAATCTGCCACTGGCGAGGTGATTCAGGACCAGACACTGCAGCTGAAGCGCTGGGTCGAGCACTACTCTGAGCTATACGCCAGGGACAATGTGGTCACCGCCCTGAGCGCCATTGAATGTCTGCCTGTGTTAATGGAGCTCGACAACGAACCGACCCTGGAAGAACTCAGCGATGCCCTAGACTCCCTTGCTTCTGGTAAAGCTCCTGGCAAAGATGGCATTCCTGCTGAGACCTTGAAGTGCTGCAGAGGTAGCCTGCTCATGGAGCTGCATGAAATTCTCTGCCTCTGCTGGGAAGAAGGAGAGGTGCCACAGGACATGAGGGATGCCAACATCGTCACACTGTATAAGAATAAAGGTGACAGGGGCGACTGCAACAACTACCGTGGAATCTCCCTCCTCAGTATTGTCGGAAAGCTGTTTGCTCGAGTCGCATTGAAGAGGCTCCAAGTACTTGCAGAGAGAGTCTATCCAGAATCACAATGCGGATTCAGAGCTGGCAGGTCCACTATCGACATGGTCTTTTCCCTCAGACAACTGCAGGAGAAATGCAGGGAACAGAAGCAGCCACTCTTTGTAGCCTTCATAGATCTGACGAAGGCCTTCGACCTCGTCAGCAGGGATGGCCTGTTCAAGATCCTCCCCAAGATCGGATGCCCACCCAGGCTCCTCAGCATCATCAGATCTTTCCATGAGAACATGAGGGGCACCGTGGTCTTTGATGGCCTAACATCAGATCCCTTTGACATCCGAAGTGGAGTAAAGCAGGGCTGCGTACTGGCTCCAACCCTATTCGGGATTTTCTTCGCAGTTATGCTGCGGCACGCCTTTGGATCTGCCACGGAAGGCATTTACCTCCGGACCAGGTCGGATGGAAAGCTCTTTAACCTCGCCAGGCTGAGAGCCAAGACAAAGGTTCGGCTGAGGTGTCTGCGCGACTTCCTCTTTGCCGACGACGCAGCAGTCACTGCCCACTCAGCTGAAGACCTCCAACGGCTCATAACCCACTTCAGCGAGGCCTCTCAGGCTTTCGGACTCACCATCAGTCTGAAGAAAACACAAGTCATGGGACAAGGAGTGGACTCCCCACCTGACATCGGCATCTCTGATTCCAAACTGGAAGTTGTTCACGACTTCGTGTACCTGGGCTCCACAATATCTGACTCCCTCTCTCTTGATACGGAGCTAAACAAACGCATCGGTAAGGCATCTACTACCATGTCCAAACTGACAAAGAGAGTGTGGGCCAACAATAGGCTAACTGAGTATACTAAGATTCAGGTTTACAGATCCTGTGTCCTGAGCACTCTCCTTTATGGCAGTGAGTCTTGGACACTCAGCGCTCGTCAGGAAAGACAGCTGAATGCCTACCACATGCGCTGCCTTAGACACATCTTGGACATCACCTGGCAGGACAAGGTGACAAACAACAACGTCTTGGGGAGAGCAAGAATCACCAGCATGTACACAATGCTGAAACAGAGACGAATGCGCTGGCTCGGGCACGTAGTGCAAATGGGCGACGGCAGGATCCCCAAGGATCTCCTGTACGGAGAGCTGAGGCAGGGAAAGCATCCAGCAGGCAAGCCCCAGCTACGGTACAAAGACGTATGCAAAAGGGACCTGAAAGCCATGGACGTCGATCTTGCTATATGGGAGACACTGGCTGCAGACCGTTCAGCCTGGAGGCAGTCTGTTCAACGAGGTCTCTCCAAGTTCGAGGAGTCACTTGCCAAGGAATCGGAGGCAAAGAGACAGAGAAGGAAAGCCGGTAACCAGGAAGACAGACCAGAATCGGACTTCGTTTGTGCTCGGTGTGGGATGGACTGCCACTCTCGGATTGGCCTCATCAGTCACACCAGACGCTGCACCAGGATTGACAACTAGGGCGCAACTCCATAGTCTCCCGAGACTGAAGGATGCCTACTATCCCCTAATGCAGATATGACCTTTTGGAAAGGACACTAGCCGATCGCGGATTGGCCGACTTAGGTCGCGGGCGACCAATCAGGGTCGCCGTGACGTCACCGAGTGCCCCGGGTGGCGCCAACGTCAGAGTTGACCTGGCCTTGGAAGCGAGAGGACGCACCTCGGTCAGCTCTCAAGGATTAGAGGCTCTACAAGCCTTTCTTAGTGGATTAGTGCAGGCTATCGCAGCCCATCGGATATATTGGAGACCCTGCGCTTCTGGGAAGCATAAAGGAACCAAGTTTATTGAGCGAAAGAGGGCCAAACTTTGAAAATATTCGGCGACGACGCTGGGCGGCGACGCTGGACGTTGGGGGCCTGAAAAGGTGTGGCGGGCAAGCCTAGCTGTGACCGGGTCACATCCACTGAGGGTCTTGGAAGGACGACACCGTTCCTAGGACAAGGAGCAGCGCCTTGTGGAAGGGGCGAGTGTGGGAAAATAGTGAATAGCTCAGCGCCTATCGATGAACCAGGATTGGGGTAGCTGAATCTCAGGGATTGGAACGGCGACGACGCGAAGGCTCCACGACACCTGAGGACCTGTGGAACGTCCTGGATCGTCAAGGATCGACCCAAGGAAGCGTGGGAACCTCACACCATCGAGGGACAGGCGTCGTGAGCCAGGAATGTAAGGTAGATCATTTTCCCTCCCATTACCCCTTGTGTGAGTAGGCTAGTTAGGCCACAATATTTACTTATGTATGTGGCAATAGGACATTAATACTTTAGTAGTAGAATAGGCTGCAAGGCAGCTTGTGTCCAGGACTGTCAGAGAGGACAGTGTGTATGGATGGCAGGACAGTGAAGAAGAGGCGCCGACGTGGTGAAGAGGCCCTCCTGTGAGAGTGTGAGACTCCTGTCTTTCTGCCCAGTTGAAGGAGTGTTGGAGGTCGTGGAAGAAGAGGCTGACGATCTCCAGACTTATCATCCTTATTTTCATATTCATGTATTACTTGTGATTGTGTGTGTTCATGTAATTTCCGTCAGTAAATTCACACATTTTATCATTGTGTTTAAGTGTGCCTCCATCAAAATATTTCTCTATGAGCATACACGAAGGTTATCATAGTACGACCTAGGGAACAGTACGTTCTCTATAGAAGTTCTTATTGCCAGGAGTGTGGTAAAGACAGCACGGACTTACATAAAAGTGTACCCTTAGCCATCCGATCAGTATCAATGCCTGAATGGTGGCAACTAGTAACGTGGTGGCTAGAGAGAGGTAAAGCCACACAGACCTTCCTGGGAGAGTACCCTGGGCCAATAGTCTAGTAGCAGATCTATGGGAGTAGCAGTCTTCTGGCTACAAACAATATATAATACACCCACTGAACTGCATTGCTGGGGTGCAGATATAATAACCCAGCTGGCGACCTTGTTAAGAAGAAGATAGAGAAGACAGGCGGGAAAGGAGTTCCTGCAACCTTTTTGTCTGGCAGGCAAGATTCAGGGAGGTTATTGTTATAAGGTAAGCCTGAGTCTTCCTTCACTCCTCCACGGGTCTAGGCCGGAACTGTTAAAAGCAGTTTCCCCGTGTTTGACTGAGGGGCTTCCAGGGTGAATCAGTGGCACCCCCTTTTGTGGTGGAAGCAAAGACCTGCGGAGGTGGGCATTGTTGCTCTTCTCCTGTGTGACCAAGGAGACTCCGGTGAATCCCGTGAGTCAGAGGGGCTGAGTATCCGGCCTTTTGAGCCCCTAGCAGCCGAGTGCTAGCAGAGCCCCGGCCCACCCCCCACGTGACAATATATATAATTATATATATTTATATATATATATATATATATATATATATATATATATATATATATATATATATATATATATATATATATATATATATATATATTTTATATATATATATAAAATATATTTAATATATATATATATATATATATATATATATATATATATATATATATATATTATATATGTCGTACCTAGTACCCAGAACGCACTTCTCAGCCTACTATGCAAGGCCCGATTTGCCTAATAAGTCAAGTTTTCCTGAATTAATATATTTTCTCTAATTTTTTC
>NW_027189135.1:2417540-2427540 GCF_040958095.1 Procambarus clarkii
TGTGTGTGTGTGTGTGTGTGTGTGTGTGTGTGTGTGTGTGTGTGTGTGTGTGTGTGTGTGTGTGTGTGTGTGTGTGTGTGTGTGTGTGGTGTGTGTGTGTGTGTGTGTGTACTCACCTAGTTGTACTCACCTAGTTGTGTTTGCGGGGGTTGAGCTCTGGCTCTTTGGTCCCGCCTCTTAACCGTCAATCAACAGGTGTACAGATTCCTGAGCCTATCGGGCTCTGTCATATCTACACTTGAAACTGTGTATGGAGTGAGCCTCCACCACATCACCCCCTAATGCATTCCATTTGTCAACCACTCTGACACTAAAAAAGTTCTTTCTAATATCTCTGTGGCTCATTTGGGCACTCAGTTTCCACCTGTGTCCCCTTGTGCGTGTTCCCCTTGTGTTAAATAGACTGTCTTTATCTACCCTATCAATCCCCTTCAGAATCTTGAATGTGGTGATCATGTCCCCCCTAACTCTTCTGTCTTCCAGCGAAGTGAGGTTTAATTCCCGTAGTCTCTCCTCGTAGCTCATACCTCTCAGCTCGGGTACTAGTCTGGTGGCAAACCTTTGAACCTTTTCCAGTTTAGTCTTATCCTTGACTAGATATGGACTCCATGCTGGGGCTGCATACTCCAGGATTGGCCTGACATATGTGGTATACAAAGTTCTGAATGATTCTTTACACAAGTTTCTGAATGCCGTTCGTATGTTGGCCAGCCTGGCATATGCCGCTGATGTTATCCGCTTGATATGTGCTGCAGGAGACAGGTCTGGCGTGATATCAACCCCCAAGTCTTTTTCCTTCTCTGACTCCTGAAGAATTTCCTCTCCCAGATGATACCTTGTATCTGGCCTCCTGCTCCCTACACCTATCTTCATTACATTACATTTGGTTGGGTTAAACTCTAACAACCATTTGTTCGACCATTCCTTCAGCTTGTCTAGGTCTTCTTGAAGCCTCAAACAGTCCTCTTCTGTTTTAATCCTTCTTATAATTTTAGCATCGTCCGCAAACATTGAGAGAAATGAATCGATACCCTCCGGGAGATCATTTACATATATCAGAAACAAGATAGGACCGAGTACAGAGCCCTGTGGGACTCCACTGGTGACTTCACGCCAATCGGAGGTCTCACCCCTCACCGTAACTCTCTGCTTCCTATCGCTTAGATACTCCCTTATCCACTGGAGCACCTTACCAGCTACACCTGCCTGTCTCTCCAGCTTATGTACCAGCCTCTTATGCGGTACTGTGTCAAAGGCTTTCCGACAATCCAAGAAAATGCAGTCCGCCCAGCCCTCTCTTTCTTGCTTAATCTGTGTCACCTGATCGTAGAATTCTATCAAGCCTGTAAGGCAAGATTTACCCTCCCTGAATCCATGTTGGCGATTTGTCACGAAGTCCCTTCTCTCCAGATGTGTTACCAGGTTTTTTCTCACGATCTTCTCCATCACCTTGCATGGTATACAAGTCAAGGACACTGGCCTGTAGTTCAGTGCCTCTTGTCTGTCGCCCTTTTTGTATATTGGGACCACATTCGCCGTCTTCCATATTTCTGGTAGGTCTCCCGTCTCTAGTGATTTACTATACACTATGGAGAGTGGCAAGCAAGGTGCCTCTGCACACTCTTTCAGTACCCATGGTGAGATCCCATCTGGACCAACCGCCTTTCTAACATCCAGATCCAGCAGGTGTCTCTTGACCTCCTCTCTCGTAATTTCGAACTCCTCCAAGGCCGCCTGGTTTACCTCCCTTTCTCCTAGCACAGTGACCTCACCCTGTTCTATTGTGAAGACCTCCTGGAACCTCTTGTTGAGTTCCTCACACACCTCTCTGTCATTCTCTGTATACCTGTCCTCGCCTGTTCTAAGTTTCAATACCTGTTCTTTCACTGTTGTTTTCCTTCTGATGTGACTGTGGAGTAGCTTTGGTTCGGTCTTGGCTTTGTTTGCTATATCATTTTCAAAATTTTTCTCTGCTTCTCTTCTCACCCTGACGTACTCATTCCTGGTTCTCTTGTATCTCTCCCTGCTTTCTGGTGTTCTGTTATTCCGGAAGTTCCTCCACGCCTTTTTGTTCAGTTTCTTCGCTTCCATACATGCCCTATTATACCATGGATTCTTCTGTTGCTTCTCGGATTTTTCCCTTTGGGCCGGGATGAACCTGTTTACTGCCTCCTGACACTTTTGGGTAACATAGTCCATCATACCCTGTACAGACTTGTCTCTGAGGTCTGTGTCCCAAGGTATTTCACTTAGGAAACTTCTCATCTGTTCATAATTCCCCTTTCGGTATGCCAGCCTTTTGATTCCTAGTTCTTTTTGGGGGGAGATAAGTCCTAGCTCTACCAGGTACTCAAAGTTCAATACACTGTGGTCACTCATTCCCAAGGGCGCTTCCATCTTAACTTCCCTTATATCCCATTCATTTAGGGTAAATATCAAATCAAGCATTGCTGGTTCATCTTCTCCTCTCATTCTTGTTGGCTCTTTGGTATGCTGGCTTAGAAAGTTTCTTGTTGCCACGTCCAGCAGCTTAGCTCTCCATGTTTCTGGTCCTCCATGCGGGTCTCTGTTCTTCCAATTTATCTTCCCATGGTTGAAGTCTCCCATAATTAGTAGTCCAGATCCATTCCTGCTAGCAACAGAAGATGCTCTTTCTATTATGTTAATGGTGGCCATGTTGTTTCTATCATATTCCTGTCTAGGTCTTCTGTCATTTGGTGGTGGATTATATATGACTGCGACTATAATTTTTTTCCCTCCATTTGTTACAGTACCTGCTATGTAGTCACTGAAACCTTCACAGCCCTGAATATCCATCTCCTCAAAATCCCAGCCTTTTCTTACCAGCAGAGCTACACCACCCCCACCTCTTCCTTCCCTCTCTTTCCGCATAACATAATAGTCCTGTGGAAACACTGCATTTGTTATTGTTTTCGTGATCTTTGTTTCTGTGAGGGCTATTATGTCTGGGTTTTCCTCTAGTACCAGTTCTCCAAGCTCATTTGCTTTATTTGTAATTCCATCTATGTTAGTGTACATCGCTTTGAGGCTCACTTTCTTCTGTCCCTTCTCAAATCGCCTCCTTGGTGAGTGTTCTGCTGGTGGGGGAGGTTGTTCCATGGGTGTGAGGACCTGTGAGGTGGGTAACAGGATCTCAGAGGATACTGGAATGAGGGGCGGGGGATCCAGTGAAGGGGGAGGGACAGGGAGGGTATGGGGTGAAAGGGGAGGGAGGACGGGAAGGAAAGGGGGGGAGGGAGGACTCGGGAGGAGGGGAGGGGTAGAAGGGTGGGGATTGGGTGTGGGGGGAGGGAGATTTGGCTGAACTTTTGAGTGGGGGCAGGGAGGGTTTGGGGTAGGGGGGTTTTCTATGCAGAGGAGGGAGGCGGGGTTGTCCTCCCTTCTGGTGTTACTGGGTAGCTGGTTGTGGGTTCCCCCCTCGCCTCTGGGGGTGTTGTGTTGGGAGCTGTGACTTCCTGGTTTTCCCCTCTCGCCCTGCGCCTCTTCCTTGCTTCTGCCGCCACGGCTCTCTCCTCCCTTGTCATGTCTCGCTGGAGGAATACATTTTTTAATTTTCCCACGTTTTTCAGGGAGCTCTTCCTTGATAGGATCCTCTCCTTTGTGTTCTCGTTTGCAAACACTATCTTTATCATTCGGTCTCGGTCTTTGTTGTACCGGCCTAGCCTGAAAACCTTCTCAATGCTATGCTCGGCCCCTTCCATGTCTAGTGCCTTTAGTACTTCATTCACTGCTGCTTTGTCCTTGTCATTCCACTCTGTCCTATTGGTTCCTTCCTGTTCCCTAATACCCACAGCAACCACTGATCTTTTCCTTTCCAGCAGTTGGCTAGTGGAGCGTGCCGCCTCCTGCGAGGTGGCTGCTTTCATGGCCACCTCCATCACTGCAGTCATTACTTCAGAGTTATTTTTTTTTAGTATTTCCGCAAATGTTGCTTTTATTGTGGCATTCTCATCCAGAAAACTATTACCACCTTCTCCCTGGGTGGTTTTCTGACTCTCAGCCTCGATACCATTCTCTTTGAGGGTTCTAATCTCCTCCTTTGCTGCTGTCAGCTCTCTTTTCAGGTTGCTTATTTCGTTCTTCATTTCCTGCATCATTTCATGTGCATCATCATCATGTGTGTGTGTGTGTGTGTGTGTGTGTGTGTGTGTGTGTGTGTGTGTGTGTGTGTGTGTGTGTGTGGTGTGTGTGTGTGTGTGTGTGTGTGTGTGTGTGTGTGTGTGTGTGTGTGTGTGTGTGTGTGTGTGTGTGTGGTGTGTGTGTGTGTGTGTGTGTGTGTGTGTGTGTGTGTGTGTGTGTGTGTGTGTGTGTGTGTGTGTGTGTGTGGTGTGTGTGTGGTGTGTGTGTGTGTGTGTGTGTGTGTGTGTGTGTGTGTGTGTGTGTGTGTGTGTGTGTGTGTGTGTGTGGTGTGTGAGTGTGTGTGTGTGTGTGTGTGTGTGTGTGTGTGTGTGTGTGTGTGTGTGTGTGTGTGTGTGTGTGTGTGTGTGTGTGTGTGTGTGTGTGTGTGTGTGTGTGTGTGTGTGTGTGTGTGTGTGTGTGTGTGTGTGTGTGTGTGTGTGTGTGTGTGTGTGTGTACTCACCTAATTGTGCTTGCGGGGGTTGAGCTCTGGCTCTTTGGTCCCGCCTCTCAACCGTCAATCAACTGGTGTACAGATTCCTGAGCCTATTGAGCTCTATCATATCTACATTTGAAACTGTGTATGGAGTCAGCCTCCACCACATCACTTCCTAATGCATTCCATTTACTAACTACTCTGACACTGAAAAAGTTCTTTCTAACGTCTCTGTGGCTCATTTGGGTACTCAGCTTCCACCTGTGTCCCCTTGTTCGCGTCCCACCAGTGTTGAATAGTTCATCCTTGTTTACCCGGTCGATTCCCCTGAGGATTTTGTAGGTTGTGATCATGTCCCCCCTTACTCTTCTGTCTTCCAGTGTCGTAAGGTGCATTTCCCGCAGCCTTTCCTCATAACTCATGCCTCTTAGTTCTGGGACTAGTCTAGTAGCATACCTTTGGACTTTTTCCAGCTTCGTCTTGTGCTTGACAAGGTACGGGCTCCATGCAGGGGCCGCATACTCCAGGATTGGTCTTACATATGTGGTGTACAAGATTCTGAATGATTCCTTACACAGGTTCCTGAACGCCGTTCTGATGTTAGCCAGCCTCGCATATGCCGCAGACCTTATTCTCTTTATGTGGGCTTCAGGAGACAGGTTTGGTGTGATATCAACTCCTAGATCTTTCTCTCTGTCTGTTTCATTAAGTACTTCATCTCCTATTCTGTATCCTGTGCCTGGCCTCCTGTTTCCACTGCCTAGTTTCATTACTTTGCATTTACTCGGGTTGAACTTCAACAGCCATTTGTTGGACCATTCACTCAGTCTATCCAGGTCATCTTGTAGCCTCCTACTATCATCCTCTGTTTCAATCCTCCTCATAATTTTTGCATCGTCGGCGATGCACACACACATCAATAATGTGTGTGTGTACTCACCTAATTGTGCTTGCGGGGGTTGAGCTCTGGCTCTTTGGTCCCGCCTCATGTATGTGTGTGTGTGTGTGTGTGTGTGTGTGTGTGTGTGTGTGTGTGTGTGTGTGTGTGTGTGTGTGTGTGTGTGTACTCATCTAGTTGTGCTTGCGGGGGTTGAGCTGTGGCTCTTTGGTCCCGCCTCTAAACTGTCAATTAACTGGTGTACAGATTCCTGAACCTACTGGGTTCTATCTTATTTACATTTGAAACTGTGTGTGTGTGTGTGTGTGTGTGTGTGTGTGTGTGTGTGTGTGTGTGTGTGTGTGTGTGTGTGTGTGTGTGTGTGTGTGTGTGTGTGTGTGTGTGTGTGTGTGTTTGTGTGTGTGTGTGTGTGTGTGTGTGTGTTTACTCATCTATTTGCGTTTATGTAATCAATTTTAAGTTATCAAGTATTTTTCGTAACTGTTTTTTAAAGTTTCTTATTGAATTGGTCCAACTGTTTCTCATTGGGAATAATGATAGTCCAACCTATCTGGTTCGCCTAATATCTTGAACGTTGTTATCATGTCCCCTATGACTCGCCTTTCCTCTAACGTGGGGAAGTTCCCCTCTCCCTCAACCTTTTTCTGTGTCTCCCTTTTGCTCAAGACAAATCAAGACGTATATCTCTGTAATTCCTCTAAGTCAATTGCATGTTTTTCCAGGTATGAACACCATGCCAGGGCTTCTTACTTAAGAGTTGGTCTTACGAAGGTTGAATATATATGTTTAGTGGCCTAATGGGCTATCTGGTTGGGCATTTTCCTACATGCTTTTTGAGATAGCATGACCTCTTTATTCCTTCTTTTCTCTAGAGCAGCGAGGTTCAGCTCCTTCGGTCAGAACCCGTGGGTCAGAAACGAGCATTCTTGCATGTTTTTGGACCGTTTCTATTTTATTTTTCGAGTGTTTTCTTAGGTTGGTGTACCATGTTGGTGCAGCATACTCAATAGTGGGTGTCAGAAAGGATGTACATGGCGCTCTGAAATGATCTTGGTCTAAGTTGCTGAAGTATAACCGGACATATTGCCAGTATACAATATTTAGCCAATATGCTGGCCATATGCTGGCCCTCTGGTGTCATACTTCGGTCAGTCTTATGATTCCTTGTGTGGCCTCCTTGGGCCAGATACACGAAAGCACTTACGCAAGCACTTACGAACCTGTACATCTTTTCTCAATCTTTGGAGGCTTTGTTTACAATTATTAAACAGTTAATGAGCTCCGAAGCACCAGGAGGCTGTTTATAACAATAACAACAGTTGATTGGCAAGTTTTCATGCTTGTAAACTGTTTAATAAATGTAACCAAATCCGTCAAAGATTGAGGAAAGATGTACACGTTCGTAAGTACTTGCGTAACTGCTTCGTGAATCTAGCCCCTTGTCCTTTAAGAGGTTAGATCACATATACATTTACAGAGATGCTCCTGTTTATGTGGCTATGTATTCTCCTGTTTATGTGGCTATGTATCCTCCTGTTTTTGTGGCTATGTATTCTCCTGTTTATGTGGCTATGTATTCTCCTGTTTATGTGGCTATGTATTCTCCTGTTTATGTGGCTATGTATTCTCCTGTTTATGTGGCTATGTATTCTCCTGTTTATGTGGCTATGTATTCTCCTGTTTATGTGGCTATGTATCCTCCTGTTTTTGTGGCTATGTATTCTCCTGTTTATGTGGCTATGTATTCTCCTGTTTATGTGGCTATGTATTCTCCTGTTTATGTGGCTATGTATTTTCCTGTTTATGTGGCTATGTATTCTCCTGTTTATGTGGCTATGTATTCTCCTGTTTATGTGGCTATATATCCTCCTGTTTATATGGCTATGTATTCTCCTGTTTATGTGGCTATGTATTCTCCTGTTTATGTGGCTATGTATTCTCCTGTTTATGTGGCTATGTATTCTCCTGTTTATGTGGCTATGTATCCTCCTATTTATGTGGCTATGTATCCTCCTTTGTATGTGTCCATGTATCCTCCTATTTATGTTGCTATGTGTCGTCCTTTTTATGTGGCTATGTAAGTGTAGTTCAGGCTGGTGTTTAGCCTAGGGGTGTTATCTCGTTCTCATAATGCTTGATCCCGGTTGCTTTCCGAATTCCTGTATATTCATGCATCTCTCTCGCCTATATACATAAAAGTTTACACGTGGAAAATAGTAGAGGGGCTGGTCCCAAACCTGCACACAGAAATAACATCACATGAGACCAGAAGGCATGGCAGGATGTGCAGAATACCCCCGTTCAAGAGCAGAGGTGCAACAGGTATTCTGAGAGAGAACTCTATCAACATCAGAGGCCCGAGACTGTTCAACACGCTTTCACTACACATTAGGAGCATAACTGGCCGACCCCTCACAGTGTTCAAGAGTGAACTATCAACATCAGAGGCCCGAGACTGTTCAACACGCTTCCACTACACATAAGGGACATAACTGGCCGACCCCTCACAGTGTTCAAGAGAGAACTATCAACATCAGAGGCCCGAGACTGTTCAACACGCTTCCACTACACATAAGGGACATAACTGGCCGACCCCTCACAGTGTTCAAGAGAGAACTATCAACATCAGAGGCCCGAGACTGTTCAACACGCTTCCACTACACATAAGGGGCATAACTGGCCGACCCCTCACAGTGTTCAAGAGAGAACTATCAACATCAGAGGCCCGCGACTGTTCAACACGCTTCCGCTACACATAAGGGACATAACTGGCCGGCTCCTCACAGTGTTCAAGAGAGAACTATCAACATCAGAGGCCCGAGACTGTTCAACACGCTTCCGCTACACATAAGGGACATAACTGGCCGACCCCTCACAGTGTTCAAGAGAGAACTATCAACATCAGAGGCCCGAGACTGTTCAACACGCTTCCGCTACACATAAGGGACATAACTGGCCGACCCCTCACAGTGTTCAAGAGTGAACTATCAACATCAGAGGCCCGAGACTGTTCAACACGCTTCCACTACACATAAGGGTCATAACTGGCCGACCCCTCACAGTGTTCAAGAGAGAACTATCAACATCAGAGGCCCGAGACTGTTCAACACGCTTCCACTACACATAAGGGTCATAACTGGCCGACCCCTCACAGTGTTCAAGAGAGAACTATCAACATCAGAGGCCCGAGACTGTTCAACACGCTTCCGCTACACATAAGGGACATAACTGGCCGACCCCTCACAGTGTTCAAGAGTGAACTATCAACATCAGAGGCCCGAGACTGTTCAACACGCTTCCACTACACATAAGGGTCATAACTGGCCGACCCCTCACAGTGTTCAAGAGAGAACTATCAACATCAGAGGCCCGAGACTGTTCAACACGCTTCCACTACACATAAGGGTCATAACTGGCCGACCCTCACAGTGTTCAAGAGTGAACTATCAACATCAGAGGCCCGAGACTGTTCAACACGCTTCCACTACACATAAGGGACATAACTGGCCGACCCCTCACAGTGTTCAAGAGTGAACTATCAACATCAGAGGCCCGAGACTGTTCAACACGCTTCCACTACACATAAGGGACATAACTGGCCGACCCCTCACAGTGTTCAAGAGAGAACTATCAACATCAGAGGCCCGAGACTGTTCAACACGCTTCCATTACACATAAGGGACATAACTGGCCGACCCTTCACAGTGTTCAAGAGAGAACTATCAACATCAGAGGCCCGAGACTGTTCAACACGCTTCCACTACACATAAGGGGCATAACTGGCCGACCCCTCACAGTGTTCAAGAGAGAACTATCAACATCAGAGGCCCGCGACTGTTCAACACGCTTCCGCTACACATAAGGGTCATAACTGGCCGACCCCTCACAGTGTTCAAGAGAGAACTATCAACATCAGAGGCCCGAGACTGTTCAACACGCTTCCACTACACATAAGGGACATAACTGGCCGGCTCCTCACAGTGTTCAAGAGAGAACTATCAACATCAGAGGCCCGAGACTGTTCAACACGCTTCCGCTACACATAAGGGACATAACTGGCCGACCCCTCACAGTGTTCAAGAGTGAACTATCAACATCAGAGGCCCGAGACTGTTCAACACGCTTCCACTACACATAAGGGTCATAACTGGCCGACCCCTCACAGTGTTCAAGAGAGAACTATCAACATCAGAGGCCCGAGACTGTTCAACACGCTTCCACTACACATAAGGGTCATAACTGGCCGACCCCTCACAGTGTTCAAGAGAGAACTATCAACATCAGAGGCCCGAGACTGTTCAACACGCTTCCGCTACACATAAGGGACATAACTGGCCGACCCCTCACAGTGTTCAAGAGTGAACTATCAACATCAGAGGCCCGAGACTGTTCAACACGCTTCCACTACACATAAGGGTCATAACTGGCCGACCCCTCACAGTGTTCAAGAGAGAACTATCAACATCAGAGGCCCGAGACTGTTCAACACGCTTCCACTACACATAAGGGTCATAACTGGCCGACCCTC
>NW_027189135.1:2437540-2473451 GCF_040958095.1 Procambarus clarkii
GTAGAGATGCCCAATCCCATCGGCAGGCACACCAAGGAGACCGACACGTAAACAGACAAGCGTGCTATTAATGTACAAAAGGCACAAAGGATTTGAGAAAGGCTTTTTTTCCCCTCCCTTTTTTTATATACCTAACGTCGCTCATCCAAGCTTGAAAACCTACCGTGAGGTGCGTAGGTGAAATCTATATGTTAATGCAGTGAAGTCCTTCTTTTATTGTATTATTATTCCTTTTTCGAGTTTACAGACGATATTTAAAGCTAAATCTCACAGTTCGCGAGGTAGGAATAATTCTGGAATTTGCCCAGAGCTCGTGGTTTGTGATGTATGATTAGAGGAAGGTGTGTGTGTGTGTGTGTGTGTGTGTGTGTGTGTGTGTGTGTGTGTGTGTGTGTGTATAAGGGGGGGGAGAAGGAAAGAGAGTGTGTTTGTTGGGAAAGGGTGATTATGGGAAAGAGTGTGTGTGGAACGGCTGGTGAAAGGGAATGTACTCACCTAATTGTACTCACCTAATTGTGCTTGCGGGGGTTGAGCTTTGGCTCTTTGGTCCCGCCTCTCAACTGTCAATCAACTGGTGTACAGATTCCTGAGCCTACTGGGCTCTATCATATCTACATTTGAAACTGTGTATGGAGTCAGCCTCCACCACATCACTTCCTAGTGCATTCCATTTATTAACTACTCTGACACTGAAAAAATTCTTTCTAACGTCTCTGTGGCTCATCTGGGTACTAAGTTTCCACCTGTGTCCCCTTGTTCGTGTCCCACCCGTGCTGAAGAGTTTGTCTTTGTCCACCCTGTCAATTCCCCTGAGAATTTTGTAGGTGGTTATCATGTCTCCCCTTACTCTTCTGTTTTCCAGGGATGTGAGGTTCAGCTCCTTTAGCCTTTCCTCGTAGCTCAATCCTCTCAGTTCCGGGACGAGCCTGGTGGCATACCGCTGTGAGAGGTGTGTGTGGAAAAGAGAATGAGTTTGTGTCGTCGGGGGAGATTGTGTGTATGTATATGAAGGGCATGTGGAGGTGTATAAGGTATGAATGGCGGCCGTGTGTATGTGTGGAGTGATCGGGGGAGAGTCAGTGTATTGTGGGAAGAATGTATAGGGAATTAGATCATGCGGACACGCTCCATACAAGGCAATGGAACATGCGAATGTGTGTGTGAAGGGAGAATGTGTATCCAAGGATCAACACACACACACACACACACACACACACACACACACACACACACACACACACACACACACACACACACACACACACACACACACACACACACACACACACACACACATACACACACACACACAATTGTCAGTGTCAGAGTAGTTAACAAGTGGAATGCACTAGGCAGTGATGTGGTGGAGGCTGACTCCATACACAGTTTCAAACGTAGATATGACAGAGCCCAGTAGACTCAGGAACCTGTACACCAGTTGATTGACGGTTGAGAGGCGGGACCAAAGAGCCAGAGCTCAACCCCCGCAAGCACATCTAGGTGAATACAACTAGGTGAGTATACACACACACACACACACACGGAAGCTGAATTGTGTTTTATCTCTTCGTATTCATTCTCCTCAGCCAGATACTCTTATGTAAATATGTACTCAACGACGTATACTCACCTGGATGTGCTTGTAAGGGTCGGGCGTCAGCTCTTGCGCCCCAGCTTTGCATCTTATTAATACTTGCTTGCGATTGCGATTCTGACTCCGTTGAAATTATTCCTGATATCACTGTTTTTCATCTATGTCCCAAAATAAATAATTAATGGCCATTTCTATCTATGTCTCCAGTATTCATGTATGTCTCCAGTATCTATCTATGTCTCCAGTATCTATGTCTCCAGTATTTATGTATGTCTCCAGTATCCATCTATGTCCCCAAATATCTATCTATGTACTCAATATCTCTCAATGTGCCCAATATCTATCTGTCTCCACTTCCATTCTATTGTTCTTTCCAAATTGACTGATAAATCCATCTGAGTTGAGTTCACATCTATGTAGAAGTGAACGCATCTATATAATTCAGCGTGATTTTAATCCTATCGACCACAGCGTCGAAATCCAGGTGATTTAATGACACTAAAATCGCCACGAAATTGACGCATCCACGAAAAAAAAAAATTCAACGTCGTTATTCGGACGACGGAACGATGCAATTACCTTGTTATTGTACGTCGGTGAAAGGCATAAATAACGTATAAATGACTATAAAAAAATTGTGGTTGCGTTTGATGGGTGGAATTACGTCAATTATGATAATTTTTGACGTGTTGAGTGGAATTGAGTACTGGATGAACCGTAGTAGAGTAGATTTAGTAGTAGATGTAGTAACTGAGTAGATTTCGGTACTGTATGGGTTTAATAGAAGGTGGTTAACATCTACTAACGAAAGGTATCGAAATTCATTAACATATTTATCATGTACCCGAGTCAATTAATCCTCAAACCCAATCAATAGTTAATGAATCAAATAAATTAATGGTTAAACAATCACTGCCCAATCTATCTATTTACCAATGGCCATTTAGTCCTTTAATTATTGGGCGATCAGTCAGTTATTAAACAATTAATTAATGGTCAATCAGTCAATAACTAATCAAATAATTTGTGTATAATTCAGGAAAGTTATGGTCTGAATACTTAGAAATTTGTAAAACTCCATGTTTGTAGGGGAATTGTATTTGGGTTGTGTGTTGTAGCTGTATGTGTTGTATTTGTGGGTTGTATTTGGGTGCTACGTATCTGTGCGTATATAGGGTGTTGTATGATGTCACTCACGGAGCATCAACAGCAGCAAAGTCATTTACAGTTGACTCAAACCTCTATATATTCCATCCATACATGCTAACCCCCCCTCTCCCCTTCCATCTCCTTCCCTTCCTTCCTATTGTAATACCTATTCCACTTCCTCTCTCCTTCTCTCTTTTGCTTGATCCTTACGTCCTTCACTCCCTCTCCTTCCTTGCTCCTCCCTCAATTTGATGGTATCTTTGCCGATTAGAAGATTTAAGTACCAGTAACAGCAGCAACAGGAGCAGTAACAGTAGCGACAACGCGAACAACAGAGGAGCAGCAAAAATAGCAAGAACAGAGCAGCAACGACAGCACCCATTTGGGCTCACGATTCTCTAGTTACAGCTGGTACGTGGAATATTCAAGGAAGGGAACTCCAGTAAATGTACTTGGATGAGAGAGAGAGAGAGAGAGAGAGAGAGAGAGAGAGAGAGAGAGAGAGAGAGAGAGAGAGAGAGAGAGAGAGAGAGAGAGAGAGAGAGAGAGAGAGAGAGAGAGAGAGAGAGAGAGAGAGAGAGAGAGAGAGAGAGAGAGAGAGAGAGAGAGAGAGAGAGAGAGAGAGAGAGAGAGAGAGAGAGAGAGAGAGAGAGAGAGAGAGAGAGAGATTTAAGGAAAGAACCTTGACTCTCTCTATCTCTCTATCTCTCTCTCTGCTATTTATCTTTAGAACTCAAAATATAACATTTCCACTTAAAAACATCCTCTTGGAACATGTTTTTAATCATTTATTCCTCCATATTTTATTTCCTTTTCCTCCCTCCCTCTCTCTCTCTCTCTCCATATTATTAGGTTTCTTTTGTCCCCTTTATCCATTAGTGTTTTTCACTAGTTTTGTGTGTATCCATTAATCTTATTTCCTTCTGACTGATTTCATGTATGTTTGTTGCTCTTGAAGAAATCATTATTCAGTTTTAATCTATCCACGAGTTTCTGGCCTTAAGGGAAGGCCAGAACACCTAGCCACTAGTCCAAGCAATAGTTAAGGCTAGCATCTCTTGCCACGACACCTAGCCACGATTTTGAGCCACTAGTCTTAGCTACACCACCTCATATCTTGAGGTTATCTTGAGATGATTTCGGGGCTTTTTAGTGTCCCCGCGGCCCGGTCCTCGACCAGGCCTCCACCCCCAGGAAGCAGCCCGTGACAGCTGACTAACACCCAGGTACCTATTTTACTGCTAGGTAACCTCATGCAGAGGATCTTAGGTAATATTTCTAATTATATGTCTTAGCCTACTCCCTCTTAGCCATATGGCCTAGCCAACGTTCCTAGACATGTGTCCTAGCCAACAGCACCTCCTAGCCATAACTGGCACCCAGTTGCCGCGCTTTTGCTTTCAACATTTATACTGCAACTCCGAGAATGAAGAGAGAGAGAGACAAAAAAGGGGCCCAGCTTTTTTAATGCTTCGCAACTTTAATGCTTTTAGGTAAATTTCAAACCGCTGTCAAGAGTTACAAGCGGCATTTTTAATTCTGGAATTTTACTAGCGGTATTATTTTGTTTACATATTTATTTTGTGTGAATTCTTGCATGAATACATTTACAGATGTGTAAAATATCGGTGTGCTAACCTAGATGTTTTCATTCAACATTGTTTACAGGGGGAAGCGACAGTTTGCTGTTAAGTCCCAACTTGTGGCTTTAGTTTTATATATAATTGGGGTGTTCTCACCTATTTGGGTTTATAGGATTGAGCATTTGCTGTTGGATCACCCCTATTCCACCCTATTCCACTCGCTGGTTGTTTTATTCATTGAACTTATCATGGTTGAGAATAGGGAAAGTAGAATAATTAGTCATTGTTTACAATTGACTGAATCCACTAAGTTCTGTCCATCCGTTGTTAAATCAACCAGTCCACTTGCATCTCCTTCCTTTTCCCACCTTTTCTTTTATTACTTATTCCCCTTCTTTAATATTATGCTTCATCCTTCTGTCCCTTTTTTCCTCATTTGTTGTTTTCACCCTTTGATGGAATCTGTACAAGTTTCCCACCAAGAGATTCATGAGATTTGAGCCCATATTCCACTTTTTACAACTCCACCAGTCACCTAACTCCCTCACAAAACAATCTCTCCCCAAAACAATCACTCCCCCAAAACAATTACTCCCCCATTCCTACGTCTCCCCTGTTTAGTCACCCATTCCATAACCCATCTCCCTCCCTGTCCCGCCCCCTCACCGTCTCTCTCTCATATGTAGATAGAGAATCTCTTGCCAAATACTGATACAATATTACCCTTCCATGCAAATTTACCCCGCCACGGGCGTCAGAGACGATTGGGCTAGCAACGCCACCATACGTTTGCCTCTCTCTCTCTCTGCCCTTCTCTTACTCTCCCTTCTCCTCCCTCCCTATAAACCCCCCTTTCACCCTCTTTTCTAATCTCCATTTCACTCTACGATACTAACTGGAGAAGTTGGATGGGGCCACATTTCATTCGCCTTTTGTTTCGAGCTGGGGTTCGAACCGTGAGAGTCAATATTCATATTGATTACACACCCCAATTGGTGCTAGGGGTTTCAAAGACCAGTTTTCTCGCTCCAAATGTTTGAGGAGGATTCAATTGATATTCTGCAGGCGGTGGGGATAACTCTGGGGATTAGTGTCCAGAGGAAGCGAAAGGGAGGAGAGATTTATTGTCAGAGAGAGAGAGAGAGAGAGAGAGAGAGAGAGAGAGAGAGAGAGAGAGAGAGAGAGAGAGAGAGAGAGAGAGAGAGAGAGAGAGAGAGAGAGAGAGAGAGAGAGAGAGAGAGAGAGAGAGAGAGAGAGAGAGAGAGATATTGTATCTGTTCTGTGTGCTTGAATGCGTGCGTGTTTGACTATTAATGTTTACCGTTTGTGCGTGCAGAATCGAGGTGATAGCTCTTGGACCCCGCCTTTCTAACCATTGTTTATTTAATGTGAAGAATCCTGATCTGTTTTTTTTTCTTTATCGTTATTTACTATATATTTTTCACACACACATTCACTCACACACACACACATACACACACACACACACACACACACACCCACTAACACAGCATGTGAAAGAAGATACTAGGGAAAGAGGAGGGGATACGCCCAGCCTATTAGATCTCATTATCACTCAGAATGTAGAAGACATCGAGCAGTTGGAACATGAAATACCACTAGGAGCTAGTGACCATTGTGTCCTAGTCTTTGACTACATGATGGAGCTTAAAATTGTGACCAAAGGATAAGAGGTCCGGGAAAGGAGACTTGATTACAGAAAAGGGGACTACAGAAGGATAAGGGACTACCTGGGAGAAGTGAAGTGGGAGGAAGAACTTAGAGGAAAAACAGTGCAAGGTATGATGAACCAAGTCATATTGAAATGCAAGGAGGCTGAAGATAGATTTATTCCAACAATAAAGGAAAAAAGCAGGAGGGAATATAATAACCCATGGTTTAATAGACAGTGTCAGGAAGCAAAGGTGAGAAGCAGGAGGGAGTGGAGGAAGTACAGAAGACAAAGGACAGAGGACAACAGGATTAGATGTAACAGAGCTAGGAATGATTACATTAACATAAGACGAGTGTCGGAAAGAAATTATGAGAATGATATTGCAGTCAAAGCGAAAAAGCAACCAAAATTACTACATAGCCATATAAGAAGGAAGATGTCGGTAAATGACCAAGTGACAAGACTGAGGAAAACAGAATACAGAAAGCGACAAGGAAATCTGCGAGGTACTGAATGCAAAATTCCATGGAGTGTTCACAACCGAGCCTGAGCAGCTCCCATTGTTAGAAGAGATTACCCAAGATGAAAGACTATCAGATATAGAGGTGACAGCAGAGGATGTAATGAAACAGTTGACAACACTGGATACAAATAAAGCTGTTGGACCAGACAAAGTATCACCGTGGATACTTAAAGAGGCAGCGCAGGCTCTCAGCGTGCCTCTGGCAATGATCTTTAATGAGTCACTTATGTCGGGAGATTTGCCCAGTTGCTGGAAGGAGGCAAATGTCGTACCGATTTTCAAAAAAGGTGATAGGGAGGAGGTGGCTCCTTAACTACAGACCCGTATCACTGACAAGCATCCCCTGCAAAATACTTGAAAGAATAATTAGGCTAAGACTTGTTGAGCACCTGGAGAGCATTGGGTTTGTAAACAAGCACCAACATGGGTTCTGGACAGGGAAATCATGCCTAACAAACCTTTTAGAATTCTATGATAAAGTAACAAGGATAAGGCAGGACAGAGAAGGCTGGGCAGACTGCATATTTCTTGACTGCCAAAAGGCCTTTGATACGGTACCGCACATGAGACTGCTATACAAACTTGAGAGGCTGGCAGGAGTAAGCGGAAAGGCCCTAGTATGGGTGAAGAACTACCTAACAGGAAGGAGCCAGAGGGTAATGGTAAGGGGCGAAAAGTCGGACTGGCGAACAGTAACAAGTGGAGTACCTCAAGGATCGGTGCTGGGACCAATCCTCTTTCTAATTTACGTAAATGATATGTTTACAGGAGTGGAATCATACATGTCAATGTTTGCAGATGACGCAAAATTAATGAGAAGAGTTGTGACAGACGAGGATTGTAGGATCCTCCAAGAGGACTTAAACAGGCTGCAGAGATGGTCAGGGAAATGGCTACTGGAGTTTAACACCAGTAAATGTAAAGTTATGGAAATGGGATCAGGTGACAGGAGACCAAAGGGACAGTACACAATGAAGGGGAACAGCCTACCTGTAACGATTCGAGAAAGAGACCTGGGAGTGGATGTGACACCTAATCTAACTCCTGAGGCACATATAAATAGGATAACGACAGCAGCGTACTCTACACTGGCGAAAATTAGAACTTCATTCAGAAACCTAAATGAGGAAGCTTTTAGGGCGCTTTACACTGCCTACGTGAGACCCGTCTTAGAGTATGCCGCGCCATCATGGAGCCCCCACCTGAAGAAACACATAAAGAAACTGGAGAAGGTTCAGAGGTTTGCGACGAGGCTTGTCCCAGAGTTACGAGGGATGGGATATGAAGAGCGGCTGAAGGAACTGAACCTTACGACACTAGAGAAAATAAGGGAGAGAGGAGATATGATAGGGACATATAAAATACTCAGGGGAATTGACAAAGTGGAAATAGATGAAATGTTCACACGTAATAATAACAGAACGAGGGGACATGGGTGGAAACTGGAAACTCAGATGAGTCACAGAGATGTTAGGAAGTTTTCTTTTAGCGTGAGAGTAGTAGAAAAATGGAATGCACTTGGGGAACAGGTTGTGGAAGCAAATACTATTCATACTTTTAAAACTAGGTATGATAGGGAAATGGGACAGGAGTCATTGCTGTAAACAACCGATAGCTAGAAAGGCGGGATCCAAGAGTCAATGCTCGATCCTGCAAGCACATATAGGTGAGTACATATAGGTGAGTACACACACACACACATACACATACAGCCCGTAACAGCTGTCTAACTCCCAGGTACCTATTTACTGCTAGGTAACATCAGGGTGAAAGAAACTCTGCCCATTTTGTTTCTGCCATTATTGGGGATCGAATCCGGACCCTAGGATTATGAGTCCAGAGCGCTGTCCACTCAGCTTTCAGGGCCCCCCTGATAGAGTGTGTGTGTGTGTGTGTGTGTGTGTGTGTGTGTGTGTGTGTGTGTGTGTGTGTGTGTGTGTGTGTGTGTGTGTGTGTGTGTGTGTGTGTGTGTGTGTGTGTGTGTGTGTGCTATAGCCTAACTAAAAATATCAAATGTAATTTTGTTTTTAATTTTGAATCTTCAGTTTTTTGAATAGGCACCGTCCGCCCTATCCAGCTCAACCCTTTCTTCTCTTCCTACCTTGGCTTCCCCTCTCTTTCCCCCCCCCCCCCCTCTCATCCATACCCCTCCTTCCTTCTTTTGCACTTCATTCCTTACTCTTCTCCATTATCTCCTTGTCCCTCTTGTTCTATTTCCACCCCATTGTTTCACTTCCCTTTTCACCAAAGCCTCACTTTGCCTTACTAGTATCCCCCATACTCCCATCTCCCCTCTTCTTCTCCTCCTCTCACCCTCTTCTCCTCAGCCTCTTTCCACTTCTCTTCAATTTCTCCTTTCCCCTCCTCCTCTCCTTCTCTCTGCCCACCTCTCCCTTCCTAACATTTTTTCTAAAACTCTCGTCCAAGTTAAACAAATTGAGCAGGAGTTTCCCCTTGTCGGTCCCTGGGCCCCTGAAGCCCTCAGCTGGCACTTCTACGCCCCTGGAGAGCTGCTGGGATGCAGGGCTGTTGTGTAAGGGCTGTTGAAGCGGGCGAGGAGCCGTGTTGGGTGAAGTGGACAATAGGCTATGCAAAAGAAGGGGGGCAGCGTTTAGTGATCAAGCGACAAAATTGAAGGGGCAGGGATTAGTGATCAGGCAAGACAATTGAAGGGGCAGGGATTAGTGATCAGGCAAGACAATTGAAGGGGCAGGGATTAGTGATCAGGCAAGACAATTGAAGGGGCAGGGATTTGTGATCAGGCAAGACAATTGAAAGGGCAGGGATTAGTGATCAGGCAAGACAATTGAAGGGGCAGGGATTAGTGATCAGGCAACACAAATCAAGACACTCGATCAACTAATCAGGCAAATTGGAGAAAATGACTATTTTAACTAATCTGGCTACACAGTAACTCGGAGAAAGGGGCTGAATGCGAACGATATATATATATATATATATATATATATATATATATATATATATATATATATATATATATATATATATATATATATATATATATATATATATATATATATATATATATATATAAAATAATTCAAGGAATATACATGGACGGCAAAGTATTGTATGTGGAAGAGGAATACATAGCGGTAGGAATGCATACTGCATAGCTATACATAGGCATTGTACATTATAAGGAGACTTGGCTATATATGCAGTCAGTCCTTATAAACAAAAGCCAAAGTCCATTCAACCCACCCGCCAACCCCCCCTGTTTATGAATGAAAAACAGTTTACACACGACTCACAACTGTTGACGTCCGAACACTTCTAGAACATAGGCTTCGCAGACGACTTGTGTTCGAACCACAATGCTGTAAATGCTTCAACCATGTACTACAAATACAAATAATCGCCAACAGAACCTAAACACCTAACCTATGCCTAAATATGCACAACATGTTAATATAATAATATTAATTTATATTTGAGACAATTCCTATTTTGAATAAACATCATGTTAAAATTGGTTCATTTGTCTCTATGGTCAACCGCTGGATGATTGACACATTCACGTGTTAATATGTAATAAGTATTAAAAACATGTATTTTCCTAAATATAAATTACCATTATTATATATTAGCACATTGGGCCTGTTTAAGCGTAAGTCCGGTTTAGGTGTTAAGTTCCGTTAGCAAATAGCCGCATTCACAGCTCGTGTGATGAAGCATTTACAAAGTTGCAATTCGAACAGAACTCGGCAGCGAAGCATTCCATTTTCCATTCGTAAATGGAACCATTTTCCATTCGTCAACAACGAATTTCAGTCGCCAGATAAACGAGCATTTAACCTTCATTGACCAGACCAGGTTGTCACGAAGCTACACACCGTAACTCGGTGTTTATGAAGCGGGTTATATTCGAACCCCCGAGTCGAGAAATCCTGAACCCTCGATTGCTTCAGTGAGCCGTCAGCACTAGTTGAGCTGCGACCTGTGTACGGGCCGCGAGTTAAACAATCGCTCCTAAGTTGTTACCGATTGGTGAGTAGCCACAGGCGAGCGGGGACTCCCCTACGTGGTCGTTCACATTCTAGCCGGGACGGGAAGCTATAACGTCTTAGTGTGATATTTCTTAGCGCGTGATGAGTATAGGAATACGTGAGGAACACCGAGAACCTTGCTACTTCTGTACATGACTCTAATAAGACAATCGTTTGTTGCTCTGGGAGATCTTGCAGTTCGTTCAACGTTGCTCCTCTTACGTTTAAGAGGTGTAAATACAACTGTGAGAGTTGGGGGGGTCTTAAGTGTGGCCCTCGGCTGACCTAGCAAGCTGTGGTGTCCTGCCCCATCCTGTACGACAAGGTACACAAGTCTCCTTTAAGTATCACTCATCTGCGCTCCTTTTCTGTACAACCTACATACATACATATACATATATTCATATGCATATACACATACATATCACGTATATATACATATACATATACATTTATACATATGTATACATGTACATACATATATTTGGGTTCCAAGAGCTTATAGCTCGATTCTGCAAATACAAATAGTAAATACATACACACACACGCATATACATATATATATATATAAATATATATATATTTATATATATATATATATATATATATATATATATATATATATATATATAATATATATATATATATATATATATATATATATTGTGTATGTTTACGTTTCTGGCATAAACCACGGACAATTACAGACATTACAATATATGCACAGATATATGGAATTGAATGTGACCAGTCATGTAATCACATTATGATTGTAAAAGAGAGATTTGTTGCACGATGACTGCAATGTAAACACTTATTTCATCAGAGCAATTGTATAATATGTCTTTGTGTCATTACAGGTAGGTGTTTAAGAAGCCTTCAAAGGACACCATTATGGCATTGATAAGGTAAGTTTATCTTGCCTTTCGTTTAATCCAGGGCAGCTGAGTGGACAGCTCTTCGGATTCGTAGTCCTGAGATTCCGGGTTCAGTCCCCAGTAGAGGCGGAAACAAATGGGAAGAGTTTCTTTCACCCCTGATGCGTCTGTTCAGCTAGCAGTAAATAGGTACCTGGGAGTTAGACAGCTGCTACGAGCTGCTTCCTGAGAGGGAGGGGGGGTGGGGGGAAGAAAATAGGTCTGGTCGAGGACCGGGCCGCGGGGTCGCTGAGCCCCAAAATCATCTCAAAATAACTTCAAGAAGGTGGGTGAGGTAGTTCAAATTCCAAACTACACAGTTTGTAGTTCAAATGACTCGTTGTAACTGAGGATCAATATTGTCTAAATAGGTGTACATAATATTTTTCTTTGTCTGAATATTTTGAAAATTATTCAAACCATCAAATCTTGCGGTGTGCTAATTAGCCGCATTGTTGGCTTATTATGCTATTAGCCGCATTGTTGGCTTATTATGCTATTCAGTAATTATAAGTTACAACCATCGGTCCCATAATGATAAAAACATACTCATATACACACATACATATACAAAAGACAGACAAAGTATTCTCATGCAAAAGGGTCAGAGTAACAGGAATTATGATTCAGGACGTTAACTACTGTAAATTCAAATTCAAAATTCAAATTCAAAATTCAAATTCAAAATTCAAATTCAAAATTCAAATTCAAAATTCAAATTCAAAATTCAAATTCAAAAATCAAATTCAAAAATCAAATTCAAAAATCAAATTCAAAATTCAAATTCAAAATTCAAATTCAAAATTCAAATTCAAAATTCAAATTCAAAATTCAAATTCAAAATTCAAATTCAAATGTTTATTTAGGTAAAGTACATACATACAAGCGGTGATACAGATATTAATGAATTTATAGATAGAGCTAGTACATACAATGCCTAAAGCCACTATTACGCCAAGCGTTTCTGGCAGGTCTGTATACAAACGAATTGATTATTAGTAAGTCTATCTAGAACAAAAACTACAATAATCAACATTAAAAAGCAATAAATAATAAAATATAATTAAAAAATCTCGTATAGGCAAAGAAATTTTTAATAGGTCCTTCTAGGTATATCAAATGAAGATGAGGGAGAAGATTACATCATTGAGAAACGACAGCTCGAGTGATTGATGAAGACAAATGGAGATTGAATTGTAAATTATTTGTCACTGAATTTACAAAAAAGAGATCTTGAAAATATTTTACCTGCGGTGGAAGAAATCTATTTAAGTAGTGAGGAAGTCAAGTTGACCAAGCGTTACCAGCGAGCAAGTTATCAAACACAGGAAAATTAGTGCCCAACACGACTCCAGAACTGGACAAATTATTTTTCCGGGATCATTAAGGTTTTGGAAGACGGACGTTCAGTGAGGCCTTATCGTGCATATCTAATCAATCAATGCAGTTGAAAAGATAATGGAAATCTTGGAAGATTGCAAATGTTGGGCATATTTCCGAGAAGGGGTACTGATCACTTAATGCACCGAGCTCTTGACCAGTTAACTTAAACGTCTATTGAAAGAAAAATACTTGCATCGATAATCGCAAAGATTTGTTCGCTTACATCTTTAAGTAAATTAAAAAGAGGTTTGCAACATGGTAATTTACAATTTCCTGCTTGAATTCAAGAAATTTAATCTCAATATTTAAAGGAAAAAGATCAAATTATCTTATAGTGGAAATTTTTTTAACGTTTGTTTTCTTCGAGTTTACCAAAAATGGTAATATTTAATATGTTGTTGTTGCCGAGTTTGCAACAAAAACACTGCTATAACGAAGGCATTCGCTTACACACCGTCAATGAGACAAGATGCTGAGGTTGCCACCAGCCTCCAAAGGGAATAAATGGCCAGCTGCCATTAACAGTTAGGGAAGACACTCCCATTAACTTAATCTCATCTGAAAACCTCACTCAAGCGATCATAACGACGTCTGCTAGAACATTACCACACATCCCAAAAGCACCCTCCCCCCTAATGCAGCAGCAAAAGTCTCTCTAATCTTTTGAAAAGGTTCAATGACGCTCCAGAAACCATTCGAGCATGGCATAATGTCCTTTTGTTTGTCAATGTATGCCGCACCGTTCCTCCAAGATGGGACAAATCACTTGCATCCTCGGTCATTAGGGCGATAATTGAATTCCTAAGGAGGGATAACCTAGTTCGTCTGCCTCCTCCAGCAAATGATACCAACACACCCATCACAGAAATGGTAACATCAACAACACATCAGAAACGCACAAAATCAGAGCACAAATCACCAAGAAAATTGAAGAGGGAAATACCGCAAGTGCTATTCGAGTCTTCACCAGCGACAGGAAAATTGCTGCTAAAAACTCAGCCCCAGCACGGGCCCTGCAAAGCAAGTACCCACCCAGAGCCCAACAAGTCGACAACATAGTACCGCCACCAGACGAGATCATTTTCAGACCCACTCATCCACTGGTGATCCTCTAGCTCCTCTTTTCTGTTTAGATATAAAATAAATTACTGAAAGCTTATCCAGAGAGTTCAACATCTGTTGACCAGACCATATACTAGAAAGTGAAAGGACGACGACGTTTCGGTCCATCCTGGACCATTCTCAAGTCGATTGTGATGATTGTTGTTATAGATTCAACTACTCGGAACTGGTTCCAAGCAGCACGGGCTTTGGTGAACCCGTAGTGGACTTACCTGGCACAGGAGCGGGGCTGTCGTGATTATTGAAGGAGAAGGAAAAAATAGCCAGAAGAGAGGCGAGGAGAAGAAAATCTTAGAGGAAGATAAGCAAGGCAAAGGTAGGGAAGGTAAGGTGTAATAAAGGAGATAGTAAGAATAAGAAAATAAGAACATAAGAACGAAGGTAACTGCAAAAGACCCATTGGCCCATACGAGGCAGCTCCTATACATACCACCCAATAAGAAAGGGATTATAAAAGGAATAAGAAGGGGGAAATAGTTGGAATAAGCAAGAGATCGTAAGAGAAAATAATGGAAAGAAAAAGAAGAAAAAGGAAATAGAAAGTAATGTAAATGGAAAAGTAAGCTTATGTTAGGTCACGTTTGTTACCTAACATTTTTTTCCCCTAAGATTTTCTTCTCACCTCTCTTTTGCCTATTTATTGCCTTCTTCAATCACAATCGCCTTGAGAATGGTCCAGGACGGACCGAAAAGTCGTCGTCCCGTCACTTTCTAGTGTGTGGTCTGGTCAACATATTTCAGCCACGTTATTGTGACTCCTCGCCTTCAACATCTGTTTTTTGGACGATGGCACATAGCTGACCACCTCTTGGAAGACATCAGAAAAATGAAGAAGCAATATGTATACCTGGGTCTCTTCCTAAACCTTGTCCGACTCTACACTCAATCGCACGCTGACTTTGTCTCCAGTAGCACAGAGCATCACCTTCACTCACCAGACCACTCCACAAGTGATCATATGAATTTCATCATGGCATTCCAATTGAATTATAATCGATCCAGCAATGCTGCTCAGTGTAGGAAAAGACCATCGATACTGGATACAAGTTCTGAAAGTGACGGCGAGTTGCATCACGTGAATAAGGCTAACAGGACAAGCCACTCCATGACGACCCATCGCCCATTAATCTCTCCAGCTTCTCCAGCTCTCCCAGCGCCTCAGACTAGATCTACGCTTCCAATCTTCAAAGTGCAGCACACCGAAGGTAAGTCTTCCTACGCTACTGTAGTGGACCTGGAAAAAGAGTACCCCCAGCTCCAGATCAGAGCAAAACCTAATCTCAGAGGAGAATACATTCTGAGGCCGAAAGACGAGTCGGCCGCTACGATTCTAAAAAATTACGCAAAATGTGAGGAACTGAAACCAGAGGATAAAATAAGTAAAATCATTGTCCTCCACTATCCCTTGCATATGGCCCTTGGCCATCTCGAAAAGCTGAACTATGTGGTGTCAGCAGAGAGATGACACCTGTACGTACGTTTTGTGGTACGAACCACAAAACAGGAAACTCGACAAGTCCTTCTCACAGTAAGAGAACAGATCCCGGAAAAACTTGACCTTGGAATCTGGGGCGTGTTCCAACACAGGCCTTACACCCCAGAACCCCTAAGATGCTTCAGATGTCAGAGATTTGGGCATCACAAAGATGGCTGCCAACGCCCAGTGAGGTGCGGAGTCTGCAGCCAGCCCCATGACACAAAAACATGTATTGATAAACTCAAGGCAAACCACCCTGTTCAGGCAAAATGCCCAAATTGTTCAAAGGCACATCATGCCTGGAACTTGAAATGCCCTGAAAGGCTCAAAAGGCTTCAAACGAACCCCACCACTCCTACAGCGGAGCCGAAACCTCCACCAAAACGAATACCAGCTCCCATGCCCACTAAAACCGCGTGGGGTCTACCCACTCAGGAAGAGGGGGCACACGGCCCTTCACCATCGGCCATGGTGAAGGGTGAGAAGTCCTCTGTACAGGACAAAAAGAAAGATGGAGGACACAAGAATCATGTTCAAAGCAGTCGGCCTCCCATATCATCCAGCAAGCACACTGGGGCCAATAGGAGTAGCAATTCCAGTGTCAAAGTTACCACCGAGAAGGGTCTAAAAGCTACTAGGCCCCAAACCTGCACAGCATTAAATGGTGCTCCCACTGAACTGGAAGCTCTCTGGCCAATGCTCAAAACTTTAGTCACTGAGTTGATCGAAAGTCTGCTGTCATCACATGGAATCAAGCAAACCACAGAGACTCGGAAGACAATTGAGCACAAGCTCAAGAAATTCGAAGATGTAATATCCACACCGTCAAGACAGCAGGGCAGGAGACACCCCCATAAAAAACAGATAGAGTCCAGCTCATCGGAAAGCGACATTGATGAGTCAATTTCAGGTCCACTAAGAACCTATACACCAATTGCAACTTCTATGGCGTGTTCATCAGACTCCATGGATACCACGGAATTATCAGCAAATTCCAAGAACCTAGAGGTCTAAAGATCCTACAATGGAATGCGCAAGGACTGCGCACTAAATTGCAACACTTGCAATGCATAGCAGCAACCAAGGGCATTGACATCCTGATACTACAGGAGAGCTTGCTTCGAGCCGGATTAGAACCTAAAATCTCAGGCTATCGAGGCTTCTTCCTTCCATGGATCAATGGGCAATCCAGGGGATGTGCAATCTATGTAAAATGTGACCTGATCTCCAAATCCATAACCAGCCCACCCGATTGTGGAGCAGGGACAGAGGTAATGGGAGTAACCATTGAGCTAAGACACGACAAACTTGAAGTGTTCAATGTGTACAGGTCTCCACAAGCCGAAATGGATCTCTGTGTTATTTGGACACGCGACAACAACAAACACAATCATTTGTGGAGATTTTAATGCCCATCATCGATTGGCACTGGGCTCGAACAAAACAAATGAAGCCGGCATACACATTACACATCTACTGGACCAGCTTCCAGAAATACAAATCCTAAACAAGAATGAACCTACCCACATCCAAGGAGGCAGATTAGACCTAACCTTCGTTTCAGCCTCCCTAAGAGATGCAGCAACATGGTCAGTTGAGCCCACACTCACAAGCGACCACTATGGGGTCCAAATTGATCTTCAGTTAGACCTACCCACCCCACCTCCGCCTCCATCTGAAGCCTGGAACTTTGCTTTAGCAAACTGGGACCGATTTCAAAACCTCATTTCAGAGTGGCAAAGAAACTATGATCTTCCCGAAGACATTAATCAGGCAGAACAAGAATTTGTCAAAGCGATTCAAAGTGCAGCCAACCACTCAATCCCACTGAAAAAACAGTCCACCGGACACCATAAAGATCATTGGTACTATTGCGAATGTGTCAAAGAACTCAACCATAGACTCAACAGAACAAGAAAGCTATACAAAAAGCAGCCAAGTGACCGCAACAGGATCTTACTTTGTGAGGTCAAGGAACATGTACATCGAGAGACCAGACAAATAAAAGAACAAAAGTGGCTGGAATGGTGTTCACACCTGAATGAACACACCTCTCTCGGAGAGATGTGGCAGCAAATTCACCGAGCCAAAGGGAATAAAACACCTAAAGCTCCACACCCCAAGGATCCTCAACAGGAAGCCAAAGTACTGGCAACCAGGTTTGCAGAGAGAGCAGCCAGCAATCAACTTCCACCAGATGTATTAGCAGTACAGACCGGACTAGAGGAAGAAAGGTGGCACAGAATCCTTACAGCATGTGAAGAAGTCTATGACACTAATGCCCCCTTCACACTGGATGAGCTCAATCGGGCTAAGAAAAACTCCAAGGATACATTCCCTGGAGCCGACAAAATAACCTATAAAATGATTAGAAACCTCGGCCCAGAGGGAGACGCTGCATACCTAAGGTTAATTAATTTAGCCTGGACTTCTCAAACTAGACCTTCTGCTTGGAATAGAACAGACATAGTGCCGATCCCAAAACCCAAAGATCCAGCTAATCCCAGGCCCATCTCTCTCCAAAGCTGTGCAGCCAAGACGGCTGACAGAATGGCACTCAACAGACTGGAGTGGAAAATGCCTAAACTGCACTGTGATATGTATGCCTATAGAAGAGGGGTTGGCACAGTGGAATGTATTACAACTCTGTTAGCCCACTTGAATGACAGACCAGGAATGCTGATATTCCTGGACCTCGAAAAAGCCTTTGAACTGGCTAGCGCCCCAGCTATTCTCTGCTGCCTCATTGACAAAGAGGTCAGAGGCAACCTGCTCTCCTGGACCAAAAACTGTCTCATAAACAGAGAAGCAAGAGTAAAACTTCATGGCACAGTCTCTGAGTACAAAAGTCATGAAAATGGTACACCGCAAGGAGGTATTCTCAGCCCTCTTCTCTTCAACTGTTTAATGAAAAGAATAATGAGGTTGAAACTCCCACATCACTGCAGGCTGCTAAACTACGCGGACGACTTTGTCATCATCATAAAAGGAAGGGAAGCAGCGTGCCTTGCACCCAAATGCTTAGACTGCATCAGTAAAGAGGCAAAACAGATTGGGATCAAACTCAACCCCTCAAAGTCAAAGGCCATGCCCATAAAAATAGCGAAGCCCAACATCCAACTCACAGTACAGGGTCAACCAATTGAATGGGTGGACACCTATCAGTATCTAGGAATCATCCTGGACACACACATGAATTTTAATGCTGAGGTCACTTACTTGAGAGAGCGAACTGCGGCCCAGACGGCAATTCTCAGGTCGCTAACCTCCCTTTCTGGAGGAGCCAATCTGCAAGTCCTTCGCACATACTATGTACAGGCAGTCAGATCAGTGATCGATTATGCCGCACCTGCACTCGCAAATCTATCACACCAACAGTGGAAAAAGCTTGAAGTTGCCCAAAACAATGCTATGAGAGCGGCACTGGGAGCCCGCATGTGGACCAGGCTTGAAACTCTTAGACTGGAGACGGATTTGCCCTCTCTACAAGAAAGAATATCACAAAGGACAGCTACAATTGTCAGTAAGATAATTATTTCTTCTGATCCAATCCCACTACGGCAGGCCTTGGTGGTTGGACTAGGCCAAAACAATGGAAACTCTTGGGCTGCAAGAGCAGGTAATGTCCTAAACAGACTACATTTAAAAAACATGATTCTTGATAGAGAGGGTGATCATCCACACCCAAATTACACTCCTTCCGCGCCGTGGGAAGAGCCTACTTTCAAAATAGTAATAGAAAGTCTCCCAATGAAAAAGGCTGCCTATGATCCGACAATCCTAAGGCGCATAATAGAAGAGCAAATGTATAGCATAGCAGTAGCAGGAGCCACCCACATCTTCACAGACGGATCGGTGGACACAGAATATGAGAGTGCTGGCGCTGCTCTTTGCACGGCCAGCGTACAGGCATATTGGAAAATCAAGCGGTTAGCACTCACGACACGACGAAGCTAGTGACATCATTAAGAGGAGCCATGCCTCTGCCCAGTATCCAGCAGAGAGAGAGCAAATGGTTCTGAAGTGAGCAGAACTGATTGACGAGAGACAGGCATCTCTATTTCATTGTCTTAACATGTGTGTATATATCTGTACATATAGTGTACATGTGTGTTTGGTAATATAGATGAATTATAGCAGTGGTACATGTTTAGCACAAAATATTAATTCGTGAACTTAGTCAGGCCCCAGCCAAGTAACGTGTGTCGCACCTGACGATGATAAAAGTTTAAGCCACCCAAGAAGTTGCACGGGCATGAACAGTCCGTAAGGCACCTGACGATGGACCCGGTGGGGAAGTAAGACACCTGACTAAGCCAGATGAATCCTCATTAGAATACCTTGAATTAAATACCTGATAAAGCAAAACTAGAGTACCAAACTGACTTAAATGTGTTGGGTTCACTGAAACGACAGTTCGATCCCATCACTGGACACCATCGACTCTAAAAACCCTTCAGTTCTGACGACCGAATTGGCTATCCTGAAGAAAGAAGCCAATGATCCCTGACCGACCATGAAACTTGCTTTCGCCTCAATCAAATCAGCGGCCCTTGTCACCTCACAAGGGATTAAGTGCTTTGGCATCAAGATTCTACCTGACCAGGGAAAGAAGGAACGACTCTACTCTTCACGACAATGTTTCAAGTGCTAAGCATGTACATTACCGCCACATGCACACAAAGCATCAAGTGCAGCATTTGCGCTCAAGATCACCACTACACAACCTGCAAGGCTGACACCAAATGCCGCCTTCTCTGTAAGGGAGACCACACCGCGATCTCATATCGCTGCCCTTGCAGACAGGATGCAATCGCTCAGATGATAGCCTCTGCGAAACTCGCCCTCCCCTGCCAACGCCTCAGCCACCGCCAGCCCCACAGGTACGCACACCAACCGCCCAGACGCCTTCCGTGTCCTTGGGTCCTTCCAGGTAGCGGCCTTTCCTTGCAACCATCCCAACCAGCACTCTGGGGGCCATCGCTCAGCCAGCGTCCCAGCCTCGACTATCTCCGGCCCATCCTGTCATCTCCCCAAACAATGGCATCACACCCGTCCTAATGCGCCTCGCATAACGGATCGCCGTGACCGACAACCGCTTGTTTGAACACTCAACACTATGTATACCAAATCCCAGAAGACTTTGATAAATTTGTTGATGACTTTAATAACCAAATTGAGAGCTGTCTCAGAATTCTGTCTTCGACTGGGGGCGAAGTAGCCCTCAGAAGAAGAAAATAAAATGGTATGAGAACGATTACATAAATATGCTCAATGCAAATGTAAAGTACATGAGTAGAGAGTACCGGAGACATCTCCTTCTCCTTCATGAGGCAAATGCAGTGTTTACAGCCCTAACAGAAACCCACACAAAGGACTACCATGATGGTGAAATATGGATCTCAGAGTACAATCTTTTCAGATGTGATAGGAAACACCGGCTTCAGGATTGGGTCAGCCTCTACATCAAAGACACACTCATCTGTACTGAGCTGCTAAACTCCTCAAATGATATGGCGGAAGTGCTGATAATCAAAATAGAGATTCTAAATGTAGTTATTGTCCTTGTATATAAGTCACCGGAGGCAAACCCTCAGCAGTTTAAAGACCAACTAATGAAAATAGAACACTGCTTGGAAAACCTCACAAATCCAGCTCCGAACATCATCCTGCTTGGGGACTTCAACCTACGGCACCTGAAATGGAAGCACCTGGCTAATACAGTAATATCAGAAAGAATACCAGGAAGTAGCCTAAATGAACAGGCACATGCAAATGACCTGCTACGGATGTGCGACAGGTTTGCCTTAAACCAGCAAATAGTAGAACCAACTAGGAAGGAGAACACGCTGAACCTCATTTTCACTAATAATGATGAATTGATCAGGAACATAATGATTACAAATACCTGTTACTCAGATCACAACTTAATTGAAGTTATGACAACCATGGGGAGTAGACCTTCAAAACCAGTCCAGATTCCCGGTGGAGGAGATTTCAGCAAATTCAACTTCAATAATAAACAGATAAACTGGGAGCAAATAAACCAGGACTCCACAAAAATAAACTGGGAAGAACAGCTAGAAAATGCAAACCTGAACCAGTGCCTGGAAAAAATAAGCTCAGTAGCACTAGAAATATGTTCAAACCGCATACCCCTAAGAAAAAAGAGGAAGAGATGCAGATTGGAACGGGAACGTCGTTCCCTATATAGGCGAAGAAAACGAATCGCGGAACAACTTGAGAGTCGCACCCTATCTCAAGAACGGCGAAGAAGGTTAGGTAAAGAAATAGAAACAATTGAACTCAAGCTACAAGAATCATACAAAACCCAGGAGAGGCAAAGAGAGCAAAAGGCCATCAGTGAAATAGAGAGAAATCCGAAATATTTTTTCTCCTATGCAAAATCAAGATAAAAAAACACATCTAGTATCGGGCCCCAGCGAAAGGGAGATGGAACTTTCACCGATGACAATAAAGAAATGAGCGAGCTACTGAGGAAGCAGTACGACTCTGTTTTCAGCGAGCCATTAAACACACTAAAGATTGATAACCCAAAGGAATTTTTCATGGATATGATACCAACATCAAATCATATATCAGACGTCACCCTATCCCCACTGGATTTTGAAGAAGCCATAAACAGTATGCCTATGCACTCTGCACCAGGCCCGGATTCTTGGAACTCCATATTCATCAAGAACTGTAAAAAAACATTATCGCAGGCCCTCCACATTCTGTGGAGACAAAGCCTAGATACTGGCGTTATTCCTGATATACTAAAAACAGCAGAGATAGCACCACTTCATAAAGGAGGAAATAAGGTAGAGGCAAAAAATTACAGACCGATAGCACTAACATCGCACATTATAAAAATTTTTGAGAGAGTGCTAAGAAGTAAGATCACAAAATACATGGAATCACAGCATCTCCATAACCCCGGACAACATGGTTTCAGAACAGGGCGCTCTTGCCTGTCGCAGTTGCTGGACCACTATGATATGGCATTAGATGCCATGGAAGACAAACAAAACACTGATGTAATTTACACAGATTTCGCAAAAGCTTTTGATAAATGTGACCATGGCGTTATTGCACATAAAATGCGTTCAAAAGGAATTACCGGAAAAATAGGCAGATGGATCTACAATTTCCTGACCAACAGAACCCAATGTGTAATAGTCAACAAAATAAAATCCAGCCCATCAACCGTGAAGAGCTCAGTCCCCCAGGGTACTGTGCTTGCTCCAGTACTTTTTCTCATCCTCATATCAGACATAGACAAGAACACAACCTATAGCACTGTATCATTCTTTGCAGATGACACTAGGATCTTCATGAGAGTAGGCAACATAGAGGACACGGCGAACCTCCAGTCAGATGTAGATCAGGTCTTTCTATGGGCTACAGAAAATAATATGGTGTTTAACGAAGATAAGTTCCAGCTCATGCGCTATGGAAAAAATGAAAGTATAAAAACGGAAACCACGTACAAAACTCAGGCAAATCATAACATAGGACGTAAAGGCAATGTAAAGGATCTGGGTGTACTCATGTCGGAAGATCTTACCTTTAAAGAACACAATAAAGTATCCGTCACAACTGCAAGAAAAATGACAGGTTGGATAACAAGAACTTTTCACACTAGAGATGCTATACCGATGATGACACTTTTCAAAACGCTTGTGCTCTCTAGAGTGGAGTACTGCTGCACAATGACAGCCCCTTTCAAAGCTGGAGAAATTGCTGACCTGGAGAGCGTGCAGAGATCCTTTACTGCTAGAATCCACTCAGTAAAACACCTAAACTATTGGGACCGACTAAAGAGCCTAAATCTGTACTCCCTTGAGCGCAGGCGGGAGAGATACATAATAATTTACACGTGGAAAATATTAGAGGGGCTGGTCCCAAACCTGCAAACAGAAATAACATCACATGAGACCAGAAGACATGGCAGGATGTGCAGAATACCCCCGTTGAAAAGCGGAGGTGCAACAGGTACTCTGAGAGAGAACTCTATCAACATCAGAGGCCCGAGACTGTTCAACACGCTTCCACTACACATAAGGGGCATAACTGGCAATCCCCTCACAGTGTTCAAGAGAGAACTGGATAAGCACCTCCAAAGGATACCTGATCAACCAGGCTGTGACTCATACGTCAGGCTGCGAGCAGTCGCGTCCAACAGCCTGGTTGATCAGTCCAGCAACCAGGAGGCCTGGTCGACGACCGGGCCGCGGGGACGCTAAGCCCCGGAAGCACCTCAAGGTAACCTCAAGGTGACATCCCACTGAAAGCAATCAAGGGCTGTTTAAAACTTATGTGTCAAGTAGCCAGGGAAGAGAAGATTGAAGAGTGGGAAAGACAATGGCTTGACTTCACTAGCTCCATTGGAAGAGAAACATCTGCGAGACAAGTGTGGGCAAACATTCAGATAGCTAAAGGGTGGCAGAACTCGGCCTTCGGCTCACAAAGACCCCAAGGGTAAGGCTGAGGTATTAATATTCCTGAATAGGGGCTATTCAGTAAATTCAGTTTTAATAATAAAAGGATAGACTGGGAGAAAATAAATAGGGAACTTACAAACATTCCATGGGAAACTGTTCTAAGTAATACAAATCCTACAGAAGGAATAGAAAAACTGACTTCGGAACCGTATCAAGTCTGTCTGAAACATGTTCCTTTGAGGAAAGCCAGAAAGAGATCCAACGTAGAAAGAGAACGCAGACGACACTATAAACGCAGGAAAAAAATAACGGAACTGCTTATGCAGACACGAATTTCCCGTCAAAGAAGGAATAATTTAAATAGGGAGATTGTAGAAATCGAGCGGAAATTGAAACACTCATATGAAACTGAAGAAAGGCAGTTAGAACAGAAAGCAATTCAGGAAATAAAGAAAAATCCAAAATACTTCTTCACATATGCGAAATCAAAAGCAAAAACCACTGCCAGTATTGGACCTATTCGTACAAGTGAAGGTTCATACACGGAGGATGACAAAGAAATTAGTGAAATCCTAAAAAAGCAGTATGAGGACATGTTTAGCGCTCCAATAAACAACATGAAGGTGGAAGATCCAGACAATTTCTTTATGCGGGATATTCAAACCCCTGTAAATATAACTATCAACACGAGCGTACTAGACTTTGAAAGAGAAATTGAAAACATGCCCATGCACTCGGCCCTGGGTCCAGATTCATGGAATTCAATATTTATAACGAAATGCAAAGTGCTGGTAGCACAGACACTCAGTATAGTGTGGAGAAAGAGCTTGGACACGGGGGAGATACCAGATGCACTTAAAGCAGCAGACATAGCCCTTCTACACATGTCGGAAAATCCGACACCATTTAATATATCATACAGATAATAGCTGTATTACCAACAAGTTACCCATAGAAAACGTAACTTGTAGTGGAATTACCGTCTATAGAAAACGGGATATCATCACCACATACTATTATAATTCACCAGCTATTCTGCTGGGAATTATTCTTAAATACATTAGTCTTTGGACTTTACCATCATAAAACATCTTATATAAATTAACTTAATTATCAATATTAAAGTAGAGTAAATGTGACCCTTCTATCACTTTTTGACATCTGGACAAAGTAGGCCAGGCGTCAGAGTGGAGGAAGGAGGGCAGCCATTGTTGTTTATATAGAGACCAGAGGCTCACACGGGAGCAAATTCGGCTCCTGTTAATTTTACTTGGACGTAGTGTTATGGATACCAAAGGTGTACCATCTGTCAACACGCTGTCAACAAATCAAGTTAAGTGTTCTTTCCGAAACCCATTATCTATCATTAGTGGCCATTAATGTCATTATATAGGGTGACCCGGTTAGAACGCGAAATCGCCTCATACTAAAGGTAATTAAGCCAGGTCTTCATGTTCCATGTACTGTTTTCTCTGATATACTTGTCATATATAGGTATCTGGCTTCACAGCTAGCGCACTTTTGACAGGTCAAGACGAGGAAGGAAGATTTGTGCACCAGTTACTGGGTGATATGGAAGCTACCTCAAAGAGGATAATTTGGTGTCTACACCCTAGTTATACCTGGTGGACTAACCTGCTGTACTATAAGATAAGGAACCTCTTCAATGTATGTAGTTACTGTAGTTTGATTGGCTGCATACATATAAATATAAACCCCCCTAATGTGTAGAGGATCGATTTGTGAGATTATGAGATTATTGCAGAAATACAGTCCACTTATCATTATACAAATTGCTATCGAAGTATATAAATTAACGTAAATATAAATTCATATAAATTAAATAAATATAAATCTCACAGGTCGGTTCCCACATTATTTGGACCTTCGGAACCGGAATATTCGGTCCTTTGAACCCACATTTGGTCATCTTAGTACCGGATGAACCAGTTAACCAGTGGATTCATTAAATATACTAGTGCAGTGTTATTTAAACAAAGCCAGCAGTCAAGACGGCAGCGTAGCCTCGAGGGAGCTCAGGAGCCTCCCTCAGCCCAGTTCAGCTTCGTCAGCGGTTTCATGCACACCCACAGATATTTGGTGGCGTGTTATTTCGTGAAATGACAGCGCTAATATAGAAGCCAGCCAATTAGTGACTGTCGCAAGATTGTTCACGGATTTCGTGGTGTTACATTTCGCGAGAGATTATCTACGAATTTTGTGGACTTTATTTCGCGAGGTCACTAATAATATTTAATACTTCTTGATAATATTAGAAGTTTCATAGAGGCTAATTAAGAGGCTATTATCAATAATTGTGTATATTATTTCTCCAAAATAGAGAATCATTTAATATAAATTGCACTAGTGTTCTCAATATAATATTTACTAATTGCCAACCCACAACAGGGTAGGATATGACTAGTTGAACTATTATTGTTCATCCTAGTCCCATTATTACAATAGTCAGTTGTACGATATTGAACAACCTAACACCATTAATGAATGGTCCAGACCCTATTTTGGGTGTAATTTTTATCAACTCGAGTTGAGTTGTATATATAATAAATTACTTATGATCATTACACCTTTGAGTGATTAATTAGTGTCTCTACCATCCTAGGGTGATATAGAAGAGCTAACCTAAAGGTACTTCCATGACACTGGTTTATCACTCAAATCATTAGTGTGTATGATTGTATATATATAATGTGTATTAATTTTAAGTGCTAACCTCTAGTAGAGGTAGGATTATTGCCTAGTGAGTGCAGAATTTATCCTAGGCTACCATTAGAGCTTGTTCAGTATTATGAGCAGCCCAAGTACAAGTCCCACAAGGCTTCACCAACGAGCCAGTATGGATAATGCAGGGAGAATGAAAAGAACCCTTGCAGGTCTTAAAGGCCACTTAACAAAACAGATCAAGAAATGTGAAGATTTGTCACAACAATCAACAGTTGATTATGCTGACCTGGAAAGCTATTATCAAGCAGCTGCAGGTAAATTTGAGCAAATCAAATGCCAAATGGCTGTCCTTGTGGGGACAGACTACTACCATCAATTCATCGGTAGCCCTACTAAATATCAGGGTATAACCATGTTAAACTCTGCAGGAGGTAAATTACTCTCAGGCCCAGTATCAAGCCTGAGGAGACCTATGCCTGCAGATAAACAACACCAATAGAAACTAAATTTGTCAGCTGATTATATTTCTCCAGTAGCATTATACTAAGGAGATTACAGCTGACTATACCAACAGAGCTTGATGTTAGTATCATCATTTGAAGCTGAAGATGAGTTCATGAGGCCTCAGTGGCAAATCAGTGAACAGTAGCCTAAATCAGCTACAAGTCACTGCGACCAATGTCACTGAACCCACTGCAGTCTCAGAACCATACTTTACTTTAATGATGAGCTATTCAATCTTCTGAATCAATTAACTAAATTAAACCCTAATAAATCTGATGACTGATTTGATACATTTATTATTTAATCAAGATGTATTCCATGGGCCTCAGTGTTTATATATCAGTGACCAGTTACCTGAAGAAACTTCAAGTTATATCTAATGTCACTGATCTCACTGCAGTCCCTGAATCATACTTGACTGTAGTACTTGATCACATCCAGTCTTCTGGGTTAAATAATATGTAATAAGGCTTGAATATTAGCCTTTCAAGAGTTAACAGGGAAATGAGATCGCATTAGACTTCTAACCCCTGCAACTCTAGTACGGGACATCCGTCCTGTACGAACAGACGCACAAATGTGTGCTTACTAACTACTAACATCAAATTAATCAAATAATTCGAAGGAGGAGTATCAGTGTTCGTCTGTTCTAAAGAGGACTTCGACCCGTGAGCAGCCCCCTGGGGAATTATGTCGGAAAATCCGACACCATTTAATATATCATACAGATAATAGCTGTATTACCAACAAGTTACCCATAGAAAACGTAACTTGTAGTGGAATTACCGTCTATAGAAAACGGGATATCATCACCACATACTATTATAATTCACCAGCTATTCTGCTGGGAATTATTCTTAAATACATTAGTCTTTGGACTTTACCATCATAAAACATCTTATATAAATTAACTTAATTATCAATATTAAAGTAGAGTAAATGTGACCCTTCTATCACTTTTTGACATCTGGACAAAGTAGGCCAGGCGTCAGAGTGGAGGAAGGAGGGCAGCCATTGTTGTTTATATAGAGACCAGAGGCTCACACGGGAGCAAATTCGGCTCCTGTTAATTTTACTTGGACGTAGTGTTATGGATACCAAAGGTGTACCATCTGTCAACACGCTGTCAACAAATCAAGTTAAGTGTTCTTTCCGAAACCCATTATCTATCATTAGTGGCCATTAATGTCATTATATAGGGTGACCCGGTTAGAACGCGAAATCGCCTCATACTAAAGGTAATTAAGCCAGGTCTTCATGTTCCATGTACTGTTTTCTCTGATATACTTGTCATATATAGGTATCTGGCTTCACAGCTAGCGCACTTTTGACAGGTCAAGACGAGGAAGGAAGATTTGTGCACCAGTTACTGGGTGATATGGAAGCTACCTCAAAGAGGATAATTTGGTGTCTACACCCTAGTTATACCTGGTGGACTAACCTGCTGTACTATAAGATAAGGAACCTCTTCAATGTATGTAGTTACTGTAGTTTGATTGGCTGCATACATATAAATATAAACCCCCCTAATGTGTAGAGGATCGATTTGTGAGATTATGAGATTATTGCAGAAATACAGTCCACTTATCATTATACAAATTGCTATCGAAGTATATAAATTAACGTAAATATAAATTCATATAAATTAAATAAATATAAATCTCACAGGTCGGTTCCCACAACACAAGGGAGGGAGCAAAGCATTGGCAAAAAATTATAGACCAGTTGCACTAACGTCGCACATTATAAAATATTATGAGAATGATTAGGAGTCAGGTCACCAATTTCATAGAGTCCAATGACCTTCACAAACCAGGCCAACATGGATTTCGAGCGGGAAGATCGTGCCTCTCACAGCTACTTGATCACTACGACAAAGTCACTGAGGCCTTAGAAGAAAAACAGAATGCTGATGTGATATACACAGACTTCACAAAGGCTTTCGATAAATGTGACCATGGCGTGATAGCACACAAAATGAAGTCAATGGGAATAACCGGTAAAGCAGGACGCTGGATACTCAGTTTTGTCAAACAGGACTCAGCGAGTAACTGTCAACCATATAAAATCTAGTCCAAGTGCAGTTAAAAGCTCTGTACCTCAGGGTACAGTCCTTGCACTGCTGCTTTTCCTTATACTCATATCGGATATAGACAAACATACAAGTCACAGTTTCGTATCATCCTTTGCAGATGACACGAAAATCAGTATAAAAATTACTTCAACTGAAGACATTGAAAAACTTCAAGCTGATATTAATAAAGTTTTCGACTGGGCATCAGAAAATAACATGTTGTTTAACAGTGATAAATTCCAAGTAATCAGGTACGGTAAAAATGAAGACCTTAAACATAATACAGGGCATAAAACACAATCAAATGTGCCCATAGTAGGAAAACAGCGTGTAAAGGATTTGGGAATAACGATGTCTGACGACCTAACGTTTAGAGAGCATAACCAAGCAAACATTGCGTCAGCCTGAAAAATGATCGGATGAATTACGAGAACTTTTAAATCCAGGGATCCCATCACAATGGTTGTACTCTTCAAGTCACTTGTGTTGTCCCGTCTTGAGTACTGCTCAGTACTCGCTTCCCCCTTCAGAGCAGGATAGATTGCTGAAATAGAGGGAATACAGAGAACATATATGGCACGCATAGACGCAATAAAGCACCTAAATTATTGCGATCATCTCAAAGCCCTCCAAATGTACTCACTCGAAAGAAGACGAGAGAGATATAAAATAATATACACGTGGAAGATACTGGAGGGCCAAGTACCAAATCTACACAGTAAAATAACAACGTACTGGAGTGAACGATATGGAAGAAAATGCAGAATATAACCAGTGAAGAGCAGGGGTGCCATAGGCACAATCAGAGAACACTGTATAAACGTCCGCGGTTGTTCAACACCCTCCCAGCGAGCATAAGAAATATTGCCGGAACAACCGTGGACATCTTCAAGAGGAAACTAGATTGTTTCTTCCAAGGAGTGCCGGACCAACCAGGCTGTGGTGGGTATGTGGACCTGTGGGCCGCTCCAAGCAACAGCCTAGTGGACCAAACTCTCACAAGTCAAGCCTGGCCTCGGGCCGGGCTTGGGGAGTAGAAGAACTCCCAGAACCCCATCAACCAGGTATCAACCAGGTAATACAGAAGTGGAGTGATGCAGCATCCTCCTCCTCCCTCCTTGGTGAAATAAGCAGGGAACAGCTCCTGCAATATAATAACCGAGGAATTAGGATAACAAGATCACAGTCTAGTGATGACGAGTATGGGGAACCAATCACAACCCAGGAATTATGGAAGGGGGGCCTATAAAAAAGGGTAAAAGTACAGCATCTGGTGAAGATGGCATCACCTACGACATACTCATTGCACTGTGTGAAGTGTCTGGGAATCCACTACTCCACCTGTTTTAACAAATCATTCCTATGTGGAGTGTTGCCCACACAATGGAAACACGCAATAATTGTTCCCATACCAAAGCCCAATGACCCCGGCAATTACAGACCTATCAGTCTCATGTCATGCACATGCAAGATGCTTGAAAGGATCTTCCTAAACCGACTGTTGCACAAAATAGGTAGACTAGGGGAGAAGGGACGGAGTCAACGGGTTTGTCAAAGGACGGAGCACAGCAAACTGTATAATTAATTACTTGGCTAATGACACATAAGTATTCTGTATTTGTTGACCTCGAAGGCTCCCCTCGGCAAAGCACAGGAGATTGCGATCCTGGACGAGCTTGCATGCAAGGGTGTCAAGGGGAGACTCGGGAAATGGATTGCTACCTCACAGGGAAACACTAATGGTGCAGGGATCGGCACTGATTTAAAAGCAGCGTTACAAAGCCTTCGTTAAAATCGGGCAGAAAATTTTGCAATAGTCGCTGAAATCAAGAGAGCTGTGATAGTACTTACCAACCAGGGAAGAGTCGTCAAATTTCTGTGGGTCCCTTCCCATGTTGGAATCTGTGGAAATGAACGAGCAGATGTGCTGGCTGCTGAAGCCGCTGAAGGAGACCATATTGAATACTTCATACACAAGACTCTTCTACAAATTTAGAGGTATTATCAGGCAATATCACCGTGACAGGGTAACTGAGAAAAGGAGGACAGAAGAACAAATCGGTGAATCTGTACGCTGGTACAACATGGTTGCAATTGGCACTCCCAATCATTATGGAATAAGAGGAGGTGGCCGTGGGAGAGAATCGGTAATAGCAAGAATCCGTCTTGGATATAAATATCCATGGAAATTCAGAATGGAAACAACAGTTGAGCAGAGATGTTGAAGAGAGTGATGGACACCGTCTTGACTACTACCTGAGAGAATGTAAACGTCTAAGAATCATTAGAAATATGCCACATTGTTTGAGTTAGGAAAATACCATTTGTCAAATATAGATACTGTTCTTAAAAGATTCCTCAATTTTGTACCCGCAAGATAACGTAAGATTTTCAGAGTGGACAGTGTTAATCTTCTTGTTTAAGAAGCTGCTCACTAGAGACAGTTAAGCAAGTTCCAGCTGTGTCTGGGTACAAGTGACAGGATCAGTAACGCTGCCCAATACTGTCACTATGGCGGTGTGTTCACTCACAGGATGAGTGGTGCTGCCCAATACTGTCACTATGGCGGTGTGTCCACTCACAAGATGAGTGGCGCTGCCCAATACTGCCACTATGGCGGTGTGTCCACTCACAAGATGAGTGGCGCTGCCCAATACTGTCACTATGGCGGTGTGTCCACTCACAGGATGAGTGGCGCTGCCCAATACTGTCACTATGGCGGTGTGTCCACTCACAGGATGAGTGGCGCTGCCCAATACTGTCACTATGGCGGTGTGTCCACTCACAGGATGAGTGGTGCTGCCCAATACTGTCACTATGGCGGTGTGTCCACTCAAAAGATGAGTGGCGCTGCCCAATACTGCCACTATGGCGGTGTGTCCACTCACAGGATGAGTGGCGCTGCCCAATACTGTCACTATGGCGGTGTGTCCACTCACAGGATGAGTGGCGCTGCCCAATACTGCCACTATGGCGGTGTGTCCACTCACAGGATGAGTGGCGCTGCCCAATACTGTCACTATGGCGGTGTGTCCACTCACAGGATGAGTGGCGCTGCCCAATACTGTCACTATGGCGGTGTGTCCACTCACAGGATAAGTGGTGCTGCCCAATACTGTCACTATGGCGGTGTGTCCACTCAAAAGATGAGTGGCGCTGCCCAATACTGCCACTATGGCGGTGTGTCCACTCACAGGATGAGTGGCGCTGCCCAATACTGTCACTATGGCGGTGTGTCCACTCACAGGATGAGTGGCGCTGCCCAATACTGCCACTATGGCGGTGTGTCCACTCACAGGATGAGTGGCGCTGCCCAATACTGTCACTATGGCGGTGTGTCCACTCACAGGATGAGTGACGCTGCCCAATACTGTCACTATGGCGGTGTGTCCACTCACAGGATGAGTGGCGCTGCCCAATACTGTCACTATGGCGGTGTGTCCACTCACAGGATGAGTGGCGCTGCCCAATACTGTCACTATGGCAGTGTGTCCACTCACAGGATGAGTGACGCTGCCCAATACTGTCACTATGGCGGTGTGTCCACTCACAGGATGAGTGGCGCTGCCCAATACTGTCACTATGGCGGTGTGTCCACTCACAGCATGAGTGGCGCTGCCCAATACTGTCACTATGGCGGTGTGTCCACTCACAGCATGAGTGGCGCTGCCCAATACTGTCACTATGGCGGTGTGTCCACTCACAAGATGAGTGGCGCTGCCCAATACTGTCACTATGGCGGTGTGTCCACTCACAGGATGAGTGGCGCTGCCCAATACTATCACAATGGAGGTGTGTCCACTCACAGGATGAGTGGCGCTGCCCAATACTGTCACTATGGCGGTTTGTCCACTCACAAGGTGAGTGGCGCTGCCCAATACTGTCACTATGGCGGTGTGTCCACTCACAGGATGAGTGGCGCTGCCCAATACTGTCACTATGGCGGTGTGTCCATTCACAAGGTGAGTGGCACTGCCCAATACTGTCACTATGGCGGTGTGTCCACTCACAGGATGGGTGACGCTGCCCAATACTGTCACTATGGCGGTGTGTCCACTCACAGGATGAGTGGCGCTGCCCAATACTGTCACTATGGCGGTGTGTCCACTCACAGGATGAGTGACGCTGCCCAATACTGTCACTATGGCGGTGTGTCCACTCACAGGATGAGTGGCGCTGCCCAATACTGCCACTATGGCGGTGTGTCCACTCACAGGATGAGTGGCGCTGCCCAATACTGTCACTATGGCGGTGTGTCCACTCACAGGATGAGTGACGCTGCCCAATACTGTCACTATGGCGGTGTGTCCACTCACAGGATGAGTGGCGCTGCCCAATACTGTCACTATGGCGGTGTGTCCACTCACAGGATGAGTGGCGCTGCCCAATACTGTCACTATGGCGGTGTGTCCACTCACAGGATGAGTGACGCTGCCCAATACTGTCACTATGGCGGTGTGTCCACTCACAGGATGAGTGGCGCTGCCCAATACTGTCACTATGGCGGTGTGTCCACTCACAGCATGAGTGGCGCTGCCCAATACTGTCACTATGGCGGTGTGTCCACTCACAGCATGAGTGGCGCTGCCCAATACTGTCACTATGGCGGTGTGTCCACTCACAAGATGAGTGGTGCTGCCCAATACTGTCACTATGGCGGTGTGTCCACTCACAGGATGAGTGGCGCTGCCCAATACTATCACAATGGAGGTGTGTCCACTCACAGGATGAGTGGCGCTGCCCAATACTGTCACTATGGCGGTTTGTCCACTCACAAGGTGAGTGGCGCTGCCCAATACTGTCACTATGGCGGTGTGTCCACTCACAGGATGAGTGGCGCTGCCCAATACTGTCACTATGGCGGTGTGTCCACTCACAAGGTGAGTGGCGCTGCCCAATACTGTCACTATGGCGGTGTGTCCACTTGTAACACGGGTTAGGTTTCCCTCTCTCTACTTCCTTCTTCGCCCTCTCTACCCGTATTCTTACTTTTTATTCTCTACCAAGGGACTCCAAAACTTTTACCAAAGCCAACTCCACGCCACGTGGTCCTAAGACGATTGACCGACTTAGGATTCTACACCCAGTATGACGTGACCTAGGCTCTGAGCAAAACCCTAGAGTCGCCTCTACGCTGCCACCACCAGACCAGTAACACAAGAGCAATGATCGAGGTCTGGATCGATCACGCTAATTAATCAACCTAGGGGCTTGATCCCCACTATAAACGATGACCTTGAGTGTGGAATAAATTACACGGTAATGATAATTCCGATTCGATGTTAGAATCGGCGCCCAATACAACTCTGCCTCGTGTGGACCACGTGACCAGGACAAGTATACACATAACCAAATGGAAACAATAAAAATGCAAATTATTAACTTGATTTATTAAAAGAAAACTAAAACAAAATCTAAATATGTTCACTCCCTATCACTTTAACACTCCCTACTTGACCTGAGTGGCAAATGAGAAGAATATCCCTATAATTAACAATAGCAACTATACCTTGGGCGACCAGCTCTAGATGTTGGGCTGGTCTCGGGGAGAGGTAAGATGTTTGACCTCTTATCCCAGCTGCTCCCGTTTCCACACTGATTTCTTCCTTGTCTCGTCTACCCCAGACAGAGCATTGTAACCTTCCGCCTAGTCAAAGTTTCACAAAGTTACTAGCAAGGTTTAAGTTATAACAATTAACCTCTGTTTGTACTGAATTGATCCAGACTGGTTGAATTATTTAACTGAAATTAAATTAGACAAACATCTAACGGCAGAGCTGTTCCCGATCACAAAAATGGTTATTAAAACTTTGAGAAATCGTAGACCTGTCAACCCTGATGACCTATGACCGCCGGTCACTCCGCCTTACAAGTTAGATCTGATTCGTGACGTCACTGATGGTGACTTAAACTCAATAATTAGAATACTCTTGATATTGTATCCAGTACTATTATACAATACAATTTTAATGCAAAATGAATAAAGGCTAATTTTCTCTAAATTACTGAATACTATAGGATGGTTCATTATACGCAGCTATGAACAAAGATGCCCGCCATTTGTGACTCAGACCTGCTAATTCCCAGGGGACTGGGCGTTGTTGAGAGGTCAGGTCCCTACTCGAACTTCTGGAACCTTCTGGAATAATTCTTACAACAGCCTAGTTTGTTACACACTCACAGCATGAGTTACACTGTTCAATAAACTCGCTTTCAGGGCAAAATTTAAAATTTAAGCCCTGTATGCCACAAATGGCCTTACCAGAATCAAATGGCCCCCACCAGAATCGCTGCCGGCGCCATTGCTAGCTGGTTACACGTGGTTTGGTTCCCTGGAAAACTTAAGATTCTAAGCACCCATCAACTCAAATCATTACGGTTTTGTGAGGAAGAACACATCAGTACTTCAAGACCCGGAGAATATCTTATTTGGAAGGAAACAAGGCCGATTTCGTCTACAAATGATGGAAAAACAACGTTGTTGATTATCTGCTGCCCAGCTGACTTGTATTTTGCACAACCCAGTATGCAGGTGACCCAGATTGTCATATTATACTCGTCGCCCATGACCGAGTTTTTTCTTTTTTTTGTGAGGACCGTATCACTGACCAGATATCACTCAGTGACCAGATAGCAAGTCCTATCCTGAAGGGCGAGGCGATACCCTGCAGGCATCGCCACAAGGGGGCACCTTAGAAGGTGTATTTAGCCTAACAGGGAAAGATTGACCAAACAGCTCAATTAGGTGTTAGTTATCCCTGATTCCCT